>NC_142695.1:33832408-33867408 GCF_029641045.1 Salvia hispanica
TATTGTGCCTATCAACGAGATGAAATTCATTATATGGGGTATAACCGCGAAAAGAGGGAGAAAGCGAGCTACAAGAAAAATCCTCGCTGCTACCATAGTAGCAGCGTGTATAAGAGCCGAAATAGGAGTGGGTCCCTCCATAGCATCAGGTAACCAGACATGAACAGGAAATTGTGCAGACTTAGCAACTGCACCGGTAAATAATAAAGTAGCACACAAAGTAACAAAGGAAAAATTAACTTCATTATTATAAATGAAGTTATTGAGTATTTCGAATAAATCCCGAAATGCAAAACTACCTGTTATCCAATAAAAACCTAAAATTCCTAATAATAAACCAAAATTCCCTACACGGTTAGTTACAAATGCTTTTTGACAAGCATTTGACGCAGGAGGTCGCGTAAACCAAAACCCTATTAATAGATAGGAACACATTCCAACCAGTTCCCAAAAAAAAATAAATTTGTATCTGATAAGGCTCATTTCATGCATCGGTTAAGGGTTAAAATTCTGTGCATTTGGGGCGCTAATGTGCGTTATTGAGTTCAGGTGCGAAGTAAATCTGCCGGACCCAGGAGTTGCTGTTACCGGACCTGGCAGATGCAAAAGAGATGAAATTGAAGCAAAATAAGAAGTCGCCGTTCGGACCTGGGAGAATCAAAAGTTGGCGACAGAAGCAGAATGGGGCGAAAGCAGATTATTTTAAAAGAGTCTTACTAAAGGGCAAGGGCGTAAAATCACCAGAGGGATACCCTAGGGATCAGAGCCTCACATATATAAAGAGCTCGACCTTGAAGAACAAGACATCCGTGAACAACCACTTCTACGCTCTCCTAGCTCTAGTTCTAGTTCCCTACTTCAAATTTTCATCTTCGACTGCTGCGCACTTGGACATGGAGGATTCTGGCCACTGTGGTTCTCATCGTCGTCATTGTCATTTTGCTGTGTAACACCGCCTTGTGGAGGTGAAGAAACAATTTTATTTGCTTTCGTTTAGTACCTTGTTGGTTTTTAAGTTTCGCAAGTCTAGTTTCTTGCTTTGATCTGCTGGATTCAGACTTATTTATAGTTATTATGGAAGTTTATGTTTGCTTTTGGTTGGATATCTCTGAGTTTATGTTAATCTCTTGTTTTTAGCTTTCGTTCTTTGTTTGTTGTTGGATGTTTGGAGTTGAGATCTATTGTTTTGTTGTTAGAGGTTGGGGATTTGCATATGGAGATGTTTGGATTTGTTGAATTGTGGTGTTTTGGAGTTGAAGTTTCGCATATTTGGTGCTTGATGTTTATGTTGTGCATGATTATGGCTATTTACTTTCTGTTTCTGCATCCTTTAGGTCCAGTAGCGTAGATCTGTTACTTTAGGCTTTAATTTCTCATTTTAAGTCTAGATCTAGAGTTTGCTTTGTTTTCATGGTGTTTAATACTCTGTTTTCTCTGCTATTCTCGTTTGATTCCCGAAGAAGATGAAGTTGTTGGTAGTTAGAACCAGATCTGCTTTATGTCAGTACTTTTCTACATGTACTTTACTTTTTTTGCATATCTGCTAGACCTGTCAGTACGATCTACTTTGTCTCTTTTACCTTTCTGCATGCTTTTCCAGACCTTGGTAGTTTAAGGAAACTTGTCTTGCTTTTTGCTTTATGCTTGTTTGCCCAAATTAGGAAAGCCTTTCTAGTTAAGTTTACCCCAGCTGTCTTAGAACTTAAAAATATCTCATTTTCTCTGAGTCATGTATGTTCCGTACGCTTTCGTTTCTTAGACCCAATAGGTAGAGTAAAGTTCTTCTGATCCTTTAGACCAAGTAGGTAGAGTAAAGTTCTTCTGATCTATTAGACCCAATAGGTAGAGTAAAGTTTCACTTATCTCTCAAACCCAGTAGTTTTAAGTTCTCGACCCACAAAAATTGCGTGGCAGCAGCCAACCCCTTTCTTTTCCAAAACATCCTCAAATGCAGTTTCGTAACACCTACTTCCTCGTGGGATCGATCCTTTACTTCCCTGTGCTAAGTTGTAGTATAGTGGGTTGAGGTTTTTGAAGGGACAGAGTGCACCCAACGACCCCTTTCTGATAAGTTTCATGATCTTCTAGCCTCTGAAGTCTAGTCGAATCCTCTGGACCTGTTAGATCGAGTGACACATATCACAGTACAAACCTGCACTGCACTTCTAGGACCTGTCGGTATCAAATTTGAACTAGTAACTAATCCCAACATGGAAGTACTGAAAAAACTCATATAAGCAAAAAATCTCAGGTATCCTTGATCGTGAGCCATATAATTATCACTATAAATAAGAACCATGATTCCAACAGTAGTGATTAACATTGACATAATAGAAGTAAGTGGATCGATCAAGCAACCGAATTCTAAAGAAAAATCATTATCGAGTGTCCAAGACCATACATATTGGTGCATAGAACTGCTATTGACTTGCTGAATAGACAGATTAGTTGAAAAAATCATGACTATACTTAACAATAAAATACTTGCAAAAGCTCACATACGACACATATTTTTGGTTGCTGTCGGAAAAAGAAGAAGTCCCACTCCTATTAACATAGGAACTGGAAGTGGAACGAAAGGTAAAATCCACCCATATTGATATATTTGTTGCATAAAAAAGTTAAAATTGGTGATTAATTGTTTCCGATTTATCGGATTTTACTTCTTTTGAAGGAATCAATAAAAAAATGAAAATGTGCACTAACTTAAATATAAAAATATCTTTTTTTTTTCATTTTTATTTCTTTTTACTTATTCTTTCTGAATTTCTTCTAAATATTTCAAATATTCAAATCAAGAAGTTCTGATTGGTCAAATGATCTGAAAGACAAATATTAATTATGAGTCTCCTTCTAATTAGCAAATTCAAGTCAAATTTGGACAAGTTACTCAAAATATTCTTCTTTTTTTTTAGAAAAATTTTATGCGATTTTACCATAGGGTCCATAGTCTATTCTTTTAGAATTTTAGAAAAAAAATTATCTAGAAAAGTGCAGATTTTTTTTGAACAATAGATGTCTTTCACATCCAGCTATACCAATGAGTAATCTCTTAATTTTTATTTAAATGGCAGTTCCAAAAAAACGTACTTCTGCATCAAAAAAGCGTATTCGTAAAAATTTTTGGAAAAGGAAAGGCTATTGGGCGGCGTTAAAAGCATTTTCTTTGGGGAAATCTCTTTCTAATGGGACTTCAAAAAGTTTTTTTGTGCGACAAACAAATAAAATAAAAAAATAAGTTATTAAGAAATAAAGCGGAAAACCTTACAACAATATAAATCGACCTGACTCAAAAATTGAATCCTTCCATTTCAAAAAAAAAATTCCCCAATTCCATTTCCTGGTGAATTAATCAATAGGAAATGGAATTCTTCTGTTTACTTTGACCGAATTCAAACAAAGTTTTTTAACAAAAAAAAACACAAGATACTCGATTTAAATTTTCGTATATTTTATTTCCAGGACAGGAGTCTTTTTTTCCCATCAACCTATTTGTACTATAATATTTAACAAATATTTAATATTTTTTGTACAACTTTCTTACTTTTGAATTTCTATAAATTCTTATATAGAGCCGATATATCTCTCGCCATCAATTCACGCAAAAACACTTAATGAAAATATTCTGGATAAATATGTGTGAATTTTGAATAATCTAAAATATTTTTTTGGGGGAAGCTTAATTCATAGTAAAACTTGTTGGTTTTAAAAGAGTTACGGTCGAGAAGAGTCTAAAATCCACAATAAAAACCTAAACTGAACCTTCAAGTACATATTTGAAGAAATTGGTATTCATCGATTTGAATCTTTCCTGCAAAATATTGCATTCTTAAATCTAGACGATTTCTTATTCATAGGCTATTATAAAGTCAAGACAGGCCGCTATGGTGAAATTGGTAGACACGCTGCTCTTAGGAAGCAGTGCTAGAGCATCTCGGTTCGAGTCCAAGTAGCGGCATGACATTTCATCTCCGAAAAAAATAAAATAGATCCTATAATGAATAATAATGAATTCAATTTCCGATTTCGATTTTATAATTAAGGAACTTTTTTTATGATATTTTCAACTTTAGAGCATATATTAACTCATATTTCTTTTTCGGCTGTTTCAATTCTAATTACAATTAATTTGATAACCTTTTTTGTCGATGAAATCATAAACTATATGATTCATCCGAAAAGGGCATGATAATGATCTTTTTGTGTATAACAGGATTATTAATTTCTCGTTGGATTTATTCAAAACATTTTCCACTAAGTGATTTATATGAATCCTTAATCTTCCTTTCGTGGAGTTTTTCTTTTATTTATAGTCCAAGTGCTCTTTTTTCACAGGGCTTTGCTACCTCAGGTCTTTTAACTGAAATACACGAATCCACAATATTAGTACCCGCTCTTCAGTCCGAGTGGTTAATAATGCATGTAAGTATGATGCTATTAGGATATGTGGCCCTTTTATGTGGATCATTATTATCAGTATCACTTCTAGTCATTACAGTTAGAAAAAATAGAAGATTTTTTTCTACGAATAGTTGTTTATTAAATTTAAACGAGTCATTTTTACATGAATTGATTCAACAATTGGATTATTGGAGTTATCGGATTATTAGTCTAGGATTTCTCTTTTTAACGATAGGAATTCTTTCTGGAGCAGTATGGGCTAACGAAGCATGGGGATCCTATTGGAGTTGGGACCCAAAAGAAATTTGGGCCTTTATTACTTGGATCATATTTGCAATTTATTTACATACTCAAACAAATATAAAATGGAAGGGTACAAATTCAGCAATTGTAGCGTTTATTGGGTTTCTTATAATTTGGATATGCTATTTTGGAGTAAATCTATTAGCAATAGGATTACATAGTTATGGTTCATTTACATTAACATCTAATTAAATTCAAAAAGGAGTTCTTACTACTTACGAATAGGAATAGAAAAGCATACAACACATATGAATATCACTTTGTGTGAACTAACGAGAGCCCCGTGACTTTGATTCGCGAGACTCTTGCTAGTTCAAATTCATTTTTTTTTACTTAACCCAAGAGAAGAAAAAGCCTTCTTTTTTTTCTTTTTTCATTGTACAACGAACCTTTTTGTAAACAATAAGATCGTTTTTTTTTTCATTTTTTTATCAATAAAAAAACGATCTATAAAAAGAATTAGATAGGATAACTTCAACCTTTTCAACTGATAGTGAAAGAACGAAATCTGGGTATATACCTATACCGAGTATGGGTAAAAAAATAGAGATTGAAAGAAAAAATTCTCGTGGCCCAGAATCAAAAAAATAAGAGTTTGGGCCGTTAAATATCTTGTATCCATAGAACATCTGGCGTAACATAGATAATAAATAAATAGGGGTTAATATCATTCCAATTGCCATTACAAAAGTAATTACGATTTTTGTCATTAAAAGAAATTTTGGACTAGTAACTAATCCGAAAAAGACTAGTAATTCGGCAACAAAACCACTCATACCTGGTAATGCGAGGGATGCCATCGAAAAACTACTGAACATCGTGAACATTTTTGGCATTGGGATAGCTATTCCACCCATTTCATCAAGATAAAGAAGGCGTATTCTATCATAAGTTGTTCCGGACAAGAAAAAAAGTGCAGCACCGATAAATCCATGAGAGATTATATGTAAAAGGGCTCCGTTGAGCCCGATATCCGTAATAGAACCAATTCCTATAATTATAAAACCCATATGAGATACAGAGGAATAGGCTATTCTTTTTTTAAAATTCCGTTGACCCAGAGATGTTGAAGCTGCATAGATTATTTGCATTGTGCCCACTATTATCAACCAAGGAGAAAATAGCGAATGAGCATGAGGAAATAATTCCATATTGATCCGAACTAATCCATACGCTCCCATTTTTAATAAGATTCCGGCTAGAAGCATACAAGTACTATAATGCGCTTCTCCGTGGGTATCTGGTAACCATGTATGTAGGGGTATGATTGGTAATTTGACAGCAAAAGCAAGAAAAAATCCAATATAAAAGAATATTTCCAAGGCCACAGGATAGGACTGATTAGCCAATATTTCAAAATTTAATGTTGGTTCAGTAGAACTATATAAGCCGACGCCCAGAACTCCCATTAAAAGAAAAATAGAACCCCCTGCCGTGTACAAAATAAATTTTGTAGCCGAATACAGACGTTTTTTTCCTCCCCACATGGATACAAGTAGATAAACGGGAATTAATTCTAACTCCCACATGAGAAAAAAAAGTAAAAGATCTCGAGAAGAAAATAATCCTATTTGTCCACTGTACATTGCTAACATCAGGAAATGAAATAATCGAGAATCTCGAGTAACCGGCCAAGCCGCTAAAGTAGCTAAAGTAGTGATGAACCCCGTTAGTAAAATGGGTCCTATAGAGAGTCCATCTATTCCTTATCTCCAATGAAAATCCAAAAAAAGGATCCATTTATAATCCTCCGTTAGTTGGATTAATGGGTCGTCTGATTGAAAATGATAGCAAAATGCATAAGTCGTTAGAAGAAGCTCTAAGATGCATATACGTATAGTATACCATTGGATTACTCTATTTCCCCTATGTGGAAGAAAAAAAATTAAGCAACCTGCAAATATTGGCAAAACCGCAATTATTGTTAAACAAGGAAAATGGTTCGTGGTAAAGACAAGATACACTTGGGCTAGAAAAATCTGTGCTCAATTGAATTTTATTTTGAGCACGGATTTTGTCGGTAAAAAAAAAAAAAAGAAAAATGGATTCAAGTAGAGTTTTATGGAATGTATCAATAAGCTAGACCCATACTCCGAGTTGTTTCTTGCCATAAATAAACACGAACACTCAAAAAATCCGTTGGACACGCGGATTCACACCTCTTACAACCAACGCAGTCTTCGGTCCTTGGGGCAAAAGCAATTTGTTTAGCTTTACATCCATCCCAAGGTATCATTTCTAATACATCGGTGGGGCACGCCCGGACACATTGGGTACATCCTATACATGTATCATAAATCTTTACTGAATGTGACATTGGATCTATACATTTTGAACGTCATAAATTTTCGATCTAGAAAACTAATTTATAAATGAATCCTATAAGTTAGATACCGGACGAATCAATGAGTGATCATAATCAATTTACTTCCTAATTTCTTTATGAAAAAGGACCAAAATACTTTGATTTCTTGTGTTTTTGCAACCACGATCATACCTTACCCGTCTCAAACCTATTAATTTGAACTTTTTTCTAAATATTCAAATTTCCACTGATATAATGAATACTATTTATTCAATAAGTTTGATTGGTTAATGCGAGTTGATTTTTTGTAACGATAAATTGGTGAAACAATAGCCGGTCCAATAGCTGCTTCAGCGGCTGCAATAGTTATAACAAAAATGGAAAAAATGTCTCCTCTTAATTGACGATTTTCAAAAATATCAGAAAATGTTACAAAATTTATATTAACTGAATTTAATAGAAGTTCAAGGCACATAAGGGCTCTAACCATATTTCGACTTGTGATCAATCCATAGATACCAACAGAAAATAGATAGGCACTCAAAACAAGTATATGCTCGAGCATCATTAATCAACTCCTTATCAATTTGGATTTTTTTTATCTGAACAATAATTGAATAGATTCGATTCTAACAAATATGAAACAGGGAAATAGATTAGTAATAGATCGATATAAAACGAAAGCCTTTCTATTCGATTTAAAAAAAAGTAATTCAAATTAAATTAACGAATTCTAACTTTTGTGTTAGTTAATTCTATTTGAATTACTTGTTGATTTCTTATTGACGAGCTATCGAAATAGCACCTATTAAAGCTACTAAAAGGATTATTGAAATGAGTTCAAATGGAAGAAAAAAATCGGTTGCTAAATAAATTCCAATTTGTTGGCTATTACTCATCAAATCTTGTTCTAAAATATGATTTGATTTTGTAGTCCAGCTGATGCCATACCAGGCCGTATCTGGAATAGTAGTAATTAGTGAAATAAAAAGACTTGTACAAATCATTGAAGTAACCCCATCTCCAACGGTCCAAAGATGAAAATCTTTGTAATATTCTCAACCATTCATAAACATCACAGCAAAAATTATTAAAACATTTATAGCTCCTACATAAATAAGGAGCTGCGCAGCAGCTACAAAATATGAGTTCGATAGAATATAGAATAAGGATATACAAAACAGAACCAATCCCAAGGAAAAGGACGAATAAATTGGATTCGGAAGTAATACTACTGCCAGACTTCCTAGTATAAGACCCGATCCTAGAAAGACTAAAAGAACATCATGTATTGGTCCGGGTAAATCCATTTGATTTTATAAAAAAAATAGAAATATTTCATGTCTTTGTTGACCTGACCAGGAAAAAAGAAGTTATCCTTTTTTTTTTAATTATTTTAACATACTTCTTAATTGAATTAAATTTCAATGAATGGGGATGATTTGGATTGATGTAAATACAGGACTCCTTTTTTTGAGTTTCGAAAGCAAAAGGTTAAAACTTTATCTTTATATTTTATATTATTCGAATAGAAACTCGTTTTAAATGAAAATCAAGCCGCGACCCTCACCAACGAATCTCTCTTTTGTATTGACCAAGTAAAAACCTCATTCCTTTAACTCCAAAAAATGGCAAAAGCTTTTTTTTTGAATTTGTAAATGTTTTGTGAATTGAGAGTTTTATACATTGTTGAGTTGAGGTAAATTCGAAGAAATTGTGCGAATTGTGTAATCTTCAATTATTGATACCGGTAACCGACCTAAAGCAATTTGATTATAATTCAATTCATGACGATTATAAGTAGAAAGCTCATATTCTTCGGACATTGATAAACAATTTGTTGGACAATACTCAACACAATTACCACAAAATATACAAATTCCAAAATCAATACTGTAATTAAGTAATCGTTTCTTTCGAATATCTGTTTGCAATTTCCAATCTACAACGGGTAAATCTATAAGACATACACGAACACATACTTCACAAGCAATGCATTTATCAAATTCAAAGTGGATTCGGCCTCGGAAACGTTCTGATGTAATCAATTTTTCGCAGGGGTATTGAATAGTTACAGGTAAACGATTCGCATGGGACAAGCACGAAACCTTGACCAGTGTATCTGGCAGCTCGTATTGTTTGTTGACCAGAGTTCAAGAACCGAGTTAGCATAGGGAACATGTCAGAATATCTCTAAATAAATTTACTCGTTTCTTTCTCTTGTTTGAGACAAGTTATTAAGAATAGAATATTCTATTCCTTTACAGTGAAAGAAGTTGGAACGAAGTCGTTAATAATAGATTACCCAAAGAAATAGGTAAAAGAAATTTCCATCCAAGATTTAATAGTTGGTCCATTCTCAGTCTTGGTAAAGTCCATCTTGTTGCAATAGAAAGGAATAAGAACAAATAAGTTTTAGCTAGTGCAATAAAAATACTGATTATTGTTCCAAAAACTTTCCCTCTTTGATTTATGTTAAATAACTCAGGACAAAATAGGTTTGGAATAGAAAGATTCCACCCCCCCAAGTGAAGAACTGTTACAAATAATGAAGAAATTAGTAGATTTAGATACGAAGCTACATAAAATAAGCCAAATTTTATACCTGAATATTCGGTTTGATAACCAGCTACTAATTCTTCTTCTGCTTCTGGTAAATCAAAAGGTAATCTCTCACACTCGGCTAGAGAAGAAATTAGAAAAATGATAAACCCTATAGGTTGACGCCACAAATTCCATCCCCAAAAACCGTATTTAGATTGTGTTTCAACTATATCAACTGTACTTAAACTGTTAGATAATCATAGTCGACAATAACATCACTGCTTTCATCGCTATTACAGAACCGTACATGAGATTTTCACCTCATACGGCTCCTCATAGGTCACAAATAAATCTAAGAGCCTTTCAACATTATTTATCTTGATGTGTTTGTAGGATAGATAGAAAATAAAACTCTTAGCCTAAGGCCTAGAATTAGACTAATGGAATTCTGTCTGCTATATTTCTATATATAATAAAAAAAATGCTTCGGAATTTATCTCATATTTTAAGAATTTTCATTTTTCTTTTTTTATTAAAAACTTATCCTTGAATGAAAAAAAGACTTTTTAGAGGAATATACCATAGATATTTCAACTTCTCGTTTTCGATTATGAAAAATAATTTAGGCATTACATAACAAGAATTGGATTTCGTTCCTATTCTCCTTTCTCGGAAAAGAGGTATTATTCGCATTATAAAAAGTAAAAGATTTCTTCGTTTTGATAGTTATTTACTTAATTGGTGGACAGGAACATACTCTGGGTCGAAATCATGGGGAGGTACTTCTTAATAATTTTTACCAACTTAAAGCCCCAATTCGAATTATTTTTCTATAACAAAAATATCCTATATGGATAATTTTCAGAATCTCCATTACTAATCCTTTGTGTATCTTGGTCTTCCTAACCATTCACTCGTTTTTTTTAATCTTTCATTAAGATAATATATCTATGCTATGGTAATAGTATAGAAAAAACCCATACAATTGATCTTTTAAACCCGCTTCAAGCCATGATGACTAATCAACAAATCTCGGGGTAAACAGCCTTGACTGCTTATGTTTACTTTCACTTAATTCTTGTACGTAGGAAATGAGATTTCATTCTTTTAACAGCAAAATTTTAAGCCGTTTTATTTCACTCATATAACTATCTGGTTTAATTCATCAATCCAATGATGAATAAAAAATCGATATTTAAACCGTTTGACTTTCTTGTTAGAAAGAAAAGAAATGGGGGAATTTTTATGTCTCACCGAATCACACGTAGAGATATTGATAATACACATAGAGTTAATGGTATTTCATAACTAATTGATTGAGCAGCAGCCCTTAATCCACCTAAAAAGGAATATTTATTATTTGATCCATATCCTGACATAAGCAATCCAACGGGAGCAAGACTTGAAATGGCGATCCATAAAAAAACACCAATACTAAGATCAGCTAGAATAAAGTGATAGCTAAAAGGAATTATTGAATAACTTAGTAAAATGGATATGACTGCTATGGATGGACCAATACTGAATAAACGAGTATCTCCTCTAGATGGAAGAATATTTTCTTTGAAAAGTAGTTTTGTACCATCGGCTAAAGCTTGAAGAATTCCCAAAGGCCCCGCATATTCGGGTCCAATACGTTGCTGTATCCCTGCGGATATTTCTCTTTCTAACCAAACAATTACTAAAACACCCAGTGTGATTCCTAAAACAAGAATGAAAATAGGGACAAGCATCCATATGATCCCATAAACTTCTTTTAAGGCTTCCAATCTGGAAAAAGAATGGATAGCTTCTATTTCTATTATATCAATTATCATTTCAACGATCAACTTCTCCCAATGATATCTGTACTACCTAGTATCGTCATAATATCAGCCAATTTCATTCTTTTAACTAACTGCGGAAGAATTTGCAAGTTGATAAACCCCGGCGGTCGGATTTTCCATCTCCAAGGAAAAACACTCTGATCTCCGATCAGAAAAATTCCCAATTCTCCTTTTGGTGCTTCGACTCTTACATAAAGTTCTTGCTTGGATAATTCAAAAGTGGGAGAAGGCTTTTTACTAATAAATCGATATTCAAAATCATTCCATTCAGGGTCTTTTATTCTATCAAAGCGCCGGCTTTCTAAATTCTCATAGGGCCCCCCTGGAATTCCTTCCAAGGCTTGTTGGATTATTTTTATGGATTCTCTCATTTCACCGATTCGTACTAAATAACGAGCTAATGAATCACCTTCGTTTTGCCATTGAATCTCCCAATCAAATTCGTCATAACACTCATAACGATCAACTTTACGAAGATCCCATTGTATTCCCGAAGCTCGTAGCATTGGCCCCGATAAACCCCAATTTAGTGCTTCTTCTCCACCAATAATACCTATGCCTTCAACTCGTTCTAAAAAAAGTAGGATTTCGTGTAATAAGCTTTTGATATTCAGCAACCCCAGTTAAAAAAATAACCGCAAAAATCCAAACATTTATCTACCCAGCCATAAGGTAGATCAGCAGCAACTCCTCCGATACGAAAATAATTATGCATCATGCGCATACCGGTAGCAGCTTCAAATAGGTCATATATTAATTCTCGTTCTCGAAAAATATAGAAAAAGGGGGTCTGTGCTCCAATATCTGCCATAAAAGGACCAAGCCATAACAAATGGGAAGCGATACGACTCAACTCCAGCATAATAGCTCTAATATAGCTAGCCCTTTTAGGTACTTGAATATTGCCTAGTTGTTCGGGTCCATTTACGGTTATTGCTTCTGTAAACATGGTAGCTAAATAATCCCATAAGGCAAATATTGTATAATTGTTCGATTTTCCGCAATTTTCTCCATTCCTCTATGTAAATAACCTAATATAGGTTCACAGTCAATAACATCTTCACCGTCGAGAGTAACGATCAGTCGAAGAACACCATGCATTGATGGGTGGTGAGGCCCCATATTCACTATCATAAGGTCGTTTCTTGGAATTGGTGTAATCATAAGTTTTTACCGAGTCAGTCTTCCATGCATTTCTGAAAGTAAAAAGAAGTTCATTCCCATTTAAATGACTAAGCTCATCAAAAAGTATCATGCTTCAAATTAACGTGTTTTTATTTCTCGAATATCCAACTCATCAATTAATTCTTTATAGCGTCCTCTACTTCTTTTTGACAAATAGGCTAGTAGTCGTTGACGTTTTCCCAAAATTTTGCGCAAACCTCTCTGAGATGAAAAGTCTTTTTTGTGCAATTCCAAATTTGAAGTAAGTCTCCTTATCTTAGTGGTGAAACTGAATACTTGAAATTCAACAGACCCTCTATTTTCTTCGTTTTCTTTTTGAGAAATAATCGAAATTACGGAATTTTTTACCATAAAAAAATGCTCCTTTTTCCTTGTACAGATATGGATTTTTACCGATCAGTAATAATAATGCTATTAATTTGTATGTGGTACATACAATAATTTAATGTAAGAAACTCCTAATCTTTTGAATTCAAACCAATCAATCGAATTTGAAATTCTATTTAGATAGGAATAGAAAACAATTGGTACATTTTCACATGGATGAATTTAGACCTAAAATTCATAAGTTTCTGTTAATTCATTTCAAGATCTAATTGAGATATTATTCAAAGTAATTTCATATTGGATACTAGAATGAGATGTGAGACAATAAAAGCGGATGGTCTGTATATGTGTTTACTTTGATATACCCTAGAAATTCTATTTTCTATTCTAGGGTATATAGAAATAGGATCTAGGATATATAGAAAAATGTATTATTCACAAAATTTCAATCGCGGATACAGATGTATCCTTAACATACTGAAACGACTGCCATTATTGGTATCAAACCAATAACGATTCATACAAGCTAAATCTTCTAATCGATAATTAGGCCAAAGAAAGAGCTTTAATTTCATTAATTTATTTTTATCTCTATCAAGATGGTTATTTTCATGTGAAACTTGGCTGCTGTTTGTTACGTTCGTTTCATTCCAAAATACTATATTTCTATCTATATAATTTATATTCTTTGAATTGAAACAAATTAGAATTCTCACTTTTCTACGACGTTTAAACGATAAAACATTTTCCGGAACAAGTAAATTAAAATGCTTTTTGTCTCTATTTTTGGTTATTCTTTGATGTGGTAAAATAGTTTCATCCAAATTTTACTTAGAAACATATCTTTGCTCTTGATATTTTTGATTAATTTGATGCTTACTCTTATGAAGCAGCGAAATACCTATGGTTTGGTACATAATGAATTGTCCGTCTTTTTTGCCAGACAGACGAAGTGGTTCTACAATCAATACTCCTTTCTTCATCAATTATGAGAGAGTCAAATTCTTTTGAATCAACATTATATCCAAACTCATTGCTCTCTTTTGAATCGAGGATATAGTAATTTTTCTTGGATCTATCAGTCTAAGCCGGAGACAATAGATCTTGATATTATTGATCATTCTTTGATTCAAAGTTGCGTCCCATCTTAATTGAAAAAGCAAATAATGTTTCAGGAAGAAATCTAGTTCTGCTTCTGTATTGCTTTTGTATTGTTTTTTCTTTTTCGCTTTTTTCATGTCCGAGCTTGCATAATTTTCTTCAATATCTTTTTGTTGTGAGAAAACGGATTCGCGATCTCCTTGGCTTATGGGTTCTTTTTGTTCTTCATTTCGATGCTTTTTATTCGATGCTATCAACAAATTTATCCTTTTATTTTCATTAATATTTTTACTACTATTTAAATTTAAAAGAAGTAATTTGCTTGGTATAAACCAAGGTTTCATTTTATATGCCTGATAAAGTAACACAAATTCTGGGAAGAGCCAAAATTCCAGATTCGATATAGAACGCTTTAGCCTTTTTTCATTCATTCCCATCCAATCAAAAAATCTTTTGTGTAGATTTTGTGAATTGGTTTCTGGAATCATAAGATATAAAATATTTTTTTTAGAAATTATTGGAGAGTTGTTAGTATACACCTTCGTAACTCCAAATCCCCGGATTCGTTACAGTTCCTCCTGTGATACTCCAACCCCCCCATGAATTGGTTATTCCTAAACGAGTCATGAAGGGTATAACGAACATACCCTGTCTCCACATTAGATCAAGAATAGGGTCAGAAGGATCAAAAACTGCTAATTCATACAAAGCCATCGAGCCCGCCCAACCAGCAACCAGAGCTGTATGCATTATTTGAACGGAAAGCAACCGGCCGGGATCATTCAATACAACGGTATGAACACGATACCAAGGCAAACCCATGGAAAATACCCCTTTATCGAAGAAAAATATACACTACGTAACTTTATTGCATTGGAAAGGTTATACTATGACTATCCTATAGACTTCCCCTGTTAAGTAGATTACTTCCTAACAAGGGTTAGGATTCTATTTCTATTCGTAATAATGGAAGAATTCTGTTCATAAGAACAAAGAGAAGCAGATTTATTCTATACTCGATAAGTACCAATACTCAATGGTGGATTGATACCATTTTCTATGAGTAAATGTGTCCATCCTTCATTTATCATTAGAAGGATCTATTCGTAAAAATTTTCCTTTATTTATTTTGTATTTCTTTCTAAATTTTTCTAATCTATGGAAAAAATAAATATGATAAAGTCAATATTATAAAGACAATAAAACCATATTGTTACGTTTCCACATCAAAGTGAAATATAGTATTTCATTTTTTCTTTCAATCCATGCCTATTGGTGTTCCAAAAGTTCCTTTCCGAAGTCCTGGAGAGGAAGATTCATCTTGGGTTGACGTATAGTGCGACTTGTCAGATATATTGGGTCATATGGGATTTCCCCGTTCTCTCCCCCGACCGAGATATCCTCTGTTTTGCCCAAGAAAGAGAAATTGAATCATCGAAAAATTGGAGCGTGAACTGCAATTAAATGCATTCTTTGGGGGAATTCATAGAATTATATCAATTAGAATAATTTATGGTTGGCTTTGGCTGTGGACGAAAAAAATGAGGTATCCAGACTCCGTTTAGAAAAACCCAATTGATAATATATTTATGATTACTACGTGTCTCATAAATGATTATTTGTAAAGTCATAACAACAAGAAATGGTGATGGGAGGGTTTGTCCTATATGTGCAAATCAAAATCGGGCGTAGAGCATAAACCTAAAAAGATGAAAGAAGCCCATTCAGGAACAAGAAAATATCATCGCGATTTGGATTGAATTTCGATGAAAGAATACATCAATGAGAAGTAAACTCGATAAGTTTATTTACCCCCTTTTTATATTATCAAAGAAGAAATCAAAATTCATTTTTTTTTTGAAAAATCTAAGAAAAAGCCCTTTCATTAAAAAGGTAGAAAAGCTCGAAAAATAAAAGAAAGAGGGCTGGAATCTATACATTGATTCTTTTCTTCGCTATTTTTTTTTGAACCGTATGCATCAAAAGGTGCATGTACAGTTCCTAAGGGATAAATTTTACCCTACTCAATCGACTTTATCGAGAAAGATTACTTTTTTTAGGCCAAGAGGTTGATAGCGAGATCTCGAATCAACTTATTGGTCTTATGGTATATCTCAGTATCGAGGATGTGACCAAAGATCTTTATTTGTTTATAAACTCTCCTGGCGGATGGGTAATTCCCGGAGTAGCCATTTATGATACTATGCAATTTGTACGACCAGAAGTCCTACAATATGCATGGGATTGGCCGCGTCAATGGGATCTTTTATTCTGGTTGGAGGAGAAATTACCAAACGTCTAGCATTCCCTCACGCTTGGCGCCAATGAAGTTTTTTTATTTGAGAGAAAAAAGAAAACTATGCCTTCGCCAGACGAATATTAAGTAATAATAGCATGGCACTTCGAATTCGATATGAATATTTTTTTCAAAAGATTTGATTATGTATCGAGAGAGTAGTATGAGATAAAAGATATTTCCGACTTTCTCTTATCTATCGGAAGTCCAATTCAGCGTCACAAACTTGTTTGTTTTCACACCAATGGGCTCTTAACAATATTTAAGTTATAAAAAAAGAGTGCGAAAAAAACCAAATTTCCTTTTTTGGTTAGCTCAAAACGAAACTTTGGGATTGCTGAATCAAAGACAAAAAAAATAATCCATTTTAAAATAGAAAGCAGCGGAGCCATCATAGTATTTTTGAACTTCTCCGAAAAAAAAGAAGGGCGGCATTTTGATCATTTACCCGTCTGGGGTTGATAGATTTTATTTTTATCTTTCTTGGACGGAAAGTAGGGGTTAATTTCATTATAGAGCCGTATGCAATGCATAAAAGATAATGCCCGTACGGTTGTTCAATTATATCCTTTTTCCTATTTTTCTTTATCTTTCTTTTCTTTTTCTTTCATCACACCAGATAGAACTATTAGCAGGGTAATGATCCATCAACCTGCTAGTTCTTTTTATGAAGCACAAACAGGAGAATTTATCCTGGAAGCGGAAGAACTACTGAAACTACGCGAAACCCTCACAAAGGTTTATGTACAAAGGACGGGCAAACCTTTATGGGTTGTATCTGAAGACATGGAAAGAGATGTTTTTATGTCAGCAACAGAAGCCCGAGCTTATGGAATTGTTGATCTTGTAGCAGTTGAATGAAAAAAATGGATTTTGTGCAAATCAGTGATTTGAAATTTTATCTATAAGTTGACTATATAAATATTAAATAAAAAAATAAATATTAAATAAAAAAATCCGGTTAGGATCAATCTAAACCAGCCCATTATGTATATGATTCAACATGCCAACTAATAAACAACTTATTAGAAATACAAGACAACCCATTCGAAATGTCATGAAATCCCCCGCTCTTCGGGGGTGTCCTCAGCGTCGAGGAACATGTACTAGGGTGTATGTGCGACTCGTTTAGATCATGAGCTGACACATAAAAGCCAAGAAAACCGCTTCCAGTATGAATGATCAGTACCAGTGAATAGGATAGAATGGAAGAAGGTACTCCATTCACTATCTAAAAATAAGCAAATCTATCCTTCTATTCTGTAGAAAGTTTATGGTTTCTATTGGTGCAAATCCAATCACCTTAATTTAAGATGAGAAACAATTCTCCATTGGTAGCAAATCCATTAAGCGGAAAAATCTTATTGAAATTAAAAATAAAAAAAAAACATAAAAATGAAGTTCTCGCTCGTTCAAGAACGGACTACGAGGGTCAACTACCCAACAAACTTTCATAATTAAATACCGTTACTGTATAGGTGGGTCTCCTTGTGAAAGACCTATTACTGGATAATTCATGGGTAGAGCCAAAGAGTGTGGTGTGAACTATACAAGTTACCAATAACATTGATGAAATATTAAATGAAGCCAAAGGCTCCGGTGTATAGAGAAGACCTCGTCGTTTAAGAAGTAACCATAGAAACGAGGAAACCCACTTTTTCTTTATTCATTTAATTTCTATTTCTTTTTTTTTTAACTAAATTTTTGGCACCTAGCAAAAGAAATTTTATTATTTCTTTGCTATTTCGCAGTAAAATACCAAAAAATCGTGGTCGGGAAGGTTATAGTAGCCAAAGCCATTGGAATTTTTATTTTATACATTGGAAAAATCTGTTTGGTTATTAATAGGCCAGGACGGTAAAAATAATAACTGAAAGAAAAAATCAATTAGTTATTTGTCAAAATTTTATTTATTCAATGACTAGAGTTAAACGCGGACATATAGCCCAAAAACGTAGAACAAAAGTTCGTTTATTTGCATCAAGTTTTCGAGGGTCTCATTCAAGACATACTCGAACTATTACTCAACAGAAAATAAGAGCTTTGGTTTCAGCTCATCGGGATAGGGATAAGCAAAAGAGAAATTTTCGCCGTTTGTGGATCACTCGGATAAACGCAGTAATTCGAGAAAAGGGAGTATCCTATAGTTATAGTAAATTAATACATGATTTATATAAGAGGCAGTTGCTTCTTAATCGTAAAATACTGGCCCAAATAGCTATATCAAATAGGAATTGTCTTTATATGATTTCCAACGAAATTAGAGAAAAAGTGGATTGGAAAGAATACACCGAAATAATTTAAATGAGGTTCCCCGGAGAATGCACTCCGGGAGGGTGGAGTTGGAGTCAAAATGACTCTGAGAATGCGCTTAAAGTAGTCAAAATGAATGAACACGTTCAATAAAAAAATATTTTTTTCCGATTCGTTTTTTTTTTACGACACAAAAATCTGGATTCTAAGATTTGTCAAAAAAAAAAAAAAACGAATCCATGTTTGAGTTCGGATTGGAATTTTGATTGAAGTGAACAAAAAACAAGCCTATTTATTTCTGGTTCTAAGACCGGTAGTTCTAGTAGTCGACTCAATTCTTTCAAATTGTTTCTCATTATTAAGAAAGGGTAACAAAGATAAAATACGAGCTTGTTTTATAGCAATAGTAATTAATCGTTGTTGTTTCAAGGTCAATCTATTCACTCGTCTAGATAAGATTTTTCCATGTTCACTAATAAATCGACTAATTAAACTCATGTTTCTATAATCAATTCGATCCCCCAATTGAATCGGGGGCAAACGCCTACGAAAAGATCGCTTGGATTTAAGAAAGGGTCGCTTGGATTTATCCATGGTTTGTTTGTTTAGTTTATTTCTTATCCCGAAAATCCTATTCCTTAATTGTCATTTGAACTACAAATAGGATTCTTTTTATTTAAATGCAATATCTTCTATTTCAATTTCAATGTGTTCTATATAATGTCATTTTTCTCCCCTTTCAAGGATAAGACATCCTTGGTTCAATCTATTTCTTTATTTCCCCATGAATCGTATGTTTGTAACAATGGGGACAGAATTTTCTCAATTCTAATCATTTGGGCGTATTGTGCCGATTCTTTTGAGTAATATATCTTGAAATACCCGTTGATACCTTCTTAACACCGTTTTGTATACAACTGGTACATTCCAAAATGACCGTTACCCGCGCACCTTTCTTCTTGGCCATGAACCTCCTTTGGATTTTTGATTTACTCAACTCTTCTATTTTAATTCGAAATGAAGAAAAAGAAAGGAAGGAAAAAATAGAAGTTATTAACTTGAAATCCACCTTTAAAAGATAAAAATAAATGAAATCAAAGCCCAAAGTCATACATAATAAATAATAAGTAAGACAATGAGTTCAAAAATCTATTTAAATCCGAAGGGCAGTTAAAGATCTTGTATTCTTACCCTAGACCGCGACTTTCCTACTCTACCCCCACCTTTCATTTTTTTAATTCGAGTTTGAGACTGAGTCTCGCAGAGGTTGAATCCACTTTTATTCTTTCTCTTTCATCCCTTCTTCTAAATTAGAAAAAAAGGGAAAAAAGAGAAAATAAGGGGGGATTAGTCAAAGGTATTTGATTGTATTTCTAATCTTCTTCATTCCTTCCGGTGTCAATAGCTATAATGAAAAAAAGGGGAATGTCAACGCATCGGGGAAAAAACGATTAATCTCTATCAATAGACCTGCTAAAGCCCCGAACCATAGCGTACTTAGTACTGGGGCCACGGAGAGATATGTTTTTAGATCTCGCATTACTCCTTTTTTTTATTTTAATACATAAAGCATATATAATCAGATGTATATGTAGTTAAGGGTTACTTAGAGTTGTACACGGAATCCCTAATTCCAATTGAAATGTACAACAATCCATAAGATTTCCCTTTCTTATTATTATATGTTAAAAAATGTTAAATGAGGCCAAAAAAAGACGAAATGGTCAGAAAACTTTGTTTCTCAATGCAGTAAATAGGGATGTGGAAAACAAGACATGAATTCTCTACAATTATACTGTAGAACAATTGAAGGGATGTGGCGCAGCTTGGTAGTGCGTTTGTTTTGGGTACAAAATGTCACAGGTTCAAATCCTGTCATCCCTACCTATTACTGACCCTTTGAGCAGTAACAAGGAATCAACCAAGATCGGTTCAAATTGCGTTGCGCGGAATCGTTCATTTTTATGAAACTATAGCATATATGCATATAAAATAAAAATGGATTCTTTAAAAAAAAAGAATCTTTTCTTTACATTCTTTTCTATTCTGATAAGAAAGCGCTCTTAGTTCAGTTCGGTAGAACGTGGGTCTCCAAAACCCGATGTCGTGGGTTCAAATCCTACAGAGCGTGATTTTTTCTTCATGGATCCAATTAAAATGAAATGAATTCAGTCGCTTGCACAACAATTCAAATTGGACCTCCTGTGGATTAAAGAAAGGAGGAGGCCAATCAAATTTGAATTAATCAAAGGTCCAACTGATCGCCACGCCTGTATTGTAAATATGCAGTTACGAATAATCCAGCCAAAGTAATAGGAATTAGACCTAAGACGATTCCAAATAGAAAAACTTCAATCATTTCAATTTTGTTTTTGAAAAGGAGAAAAAAGTGGTAATATCTATACCTAAATATTAATCCGAATTGATGTGAATCTCAATGACCAAGAATTGATAATTGACATGGTAAGTAACTCTAGAATACACAGAATCTCACAGAAGGATTTCCTTTCTAAATAGTTTCTTTTAAATAGAAAGTTTAAATAAGTCGTATCTTGCTCAAACCAATAAATAGAGCTGAAGTTATAGTTAAAGCCACTAGTAGAAAACCAAAATAACTGGTTAGAGTAAGCATAAAGGGGCTAAATGAAATCTGGTATTTTTATACATATGTTTCTAAAGCATTTACCTAAGTTTCCATTTTCCTAAAATAAGAAGATATACAAAAATACCAATTGAAAGAATAAGTTCAATTGAAATTTTTTGATTCATCTATCATTATAGACAGCAGGAACAAAGAGAAAGTGGCAGGCATATAAAATGAAACTGCTTCCTCATTTCTAAGATCTAGCCATCTCGCGATTCCTATTAACCAAGCAACCAAGCCTTCGAGAATAAACGAACTGGATCGTGTAACTTCATTCAAAAACGAAACTCTTTTTGAATTATTATTTTGAATTCCATTTTTTCGTTCGATATTTAAAAATAAAGCCTCTTCCTTGTAGCTAGATTCAAATTTGGATTGAGATCCAATCCAAGAATTCATTACAATTCCATTTATTTTATTTTTTCTTCAATTTCTTTCATCGAATCATATTTGTTATCGGACAATTAAAAAATTCATTAAAATAAAAGGAGGGATTCGAACAAAAACTGCCTCTACAACCATGAAAAATAAATTGCTAGATCTCGCATCCACTTAAAATAGAATTGTGGAAATATGAGAATCTCTTTCATTGTAAGAATTTTATATTAAATACAACATCATTTTACATCAACAGGTAAAGGAAAAGAAAAAATAAATCTTTTAGCATTTCCTTTCGATACTGATTAAAATTGCATTTCTGTGTCAGAAGAAGCATAGCTATACTGATTCGGTATACTCTAAAGATGCCCTTGGTACAATATTGACGATCCTACAAAGATCCCATTTCAGTGATTGCCTTTTACTGATCTCATCTTTTACGGAATCGATCCCCTTTGACTGTACAAGAATATGTGGAGCTGAGCATGTCTGGAAGCACAGGAGAACGTTCTTTTGCGGATATTATTACCAGTATTCGATATTGGGTCATTCATAGCATTACTATACCTTCCCTATTCATTGCGGGTTGGTTATTTGTCAGTACCGGTTTAGCTTACGATGTATTTGGAAGCCCTCAGCCAAACGAGTATTTCACAGAGAACCGACAAGGAATTCCATTAATAACTGGCCGTTTTGATTCTTTGGAACAACTCGATGAATTTAGTAGATCGTTTTAGGAGGCCCTAATCAAATGACTATAGACCGAACCTATCCTATTTTTACAGTGCGATGAATGGCTGTTCATGGCCTGGCTGTACCTACCATCTTTTTTTTGGGGTCAATATCAGCAATGCAGTTCATCCAACGATAAACCTAATCCCGAATTATAGAGCTATGACACAATCAAACCCGAATGAACAAAGTGTTGAATTGAATCGTACCAGTCTCTACTGGGGGTTATTACTCATTTTTGTACTTGCTGTTTTATTTTCCAATTAATTTTCAATTAGGCAAATGAAAGAAAAAAACTAATAATTCTAGGCATTCTTTTAGCCCGTTCGGAAGGATCTCATAATTATCCCTGACTGTTAATGTCTCTAGCACGACCACTTTATGAAATTTGGAGGGAAGTGGAGTAAATGGCCGATACTACTGGAAGGATTCCTCTTTGGATAATAGGTACTGTAACTGGTATTCTTGTGATCGGTGTAGTAGGCATTTTCTTTAATGGTTCATATTCCGGATTAGGTTCATCCCTGTAGTAATCGGATGAATGGAGTTGTGACATGAAAGCGTAGGAACTCAACGGGATTCCCTTCTTTAGTTTGTTTGATTCGAGGGGAAAGGGCCCGTTGGGTTCTTAAGAATCAGAGTCTTTTTTTGTCTAAATGACAAAGTGGATTTCTTTTTCTGCTGGTTCAAAAAACTCCATTCTATTTTTTCTGATGATGCTTTTGAAAAATGAACTTCATTGGTTGATTCAGAACACCTCTTCCTTGATCTTGATAGTATCTATGGGTACTTTCCAAGTTAGAACAAAGGGGGAATCACTCAATTTCCTGGATTCTAATTCTATTTTATATATAGAATTATTCTATATTTTTTATCTCTGTAGATTAGATCTCGCACAAATACTTTCGATACTCTTTCTTACCCTACTTATCCCTATATTTTTTAGATTTGAGTATCTCAATGGTTTGTCCACTACTTTATATATTTTATTATACGTAATAAATCGAAAAAAAGTAAAGTTACGATACATCTGGAAAAACAAAAACAAGACTAGGAGTTTTTGACAAACAGATTACTCTTTCGACACAAGAAGGGGGGTTTGGAAAATTCCTTTTCTTGTGTCGAAGACTAGGAAGACAAAACAAATAATGCCTCCTAGAATTTTTTGTTCCCCACGCTTCTGGTTCATCCGATTCCCCGCTTATTTATGCTAATCTCTATCCCAATTGTATGGCATTGAAATATGGCAATAGTAACACAGCCCTGTCAATTCAATTTGAACAAAGATAAAGGGTGGTAAAGCCATAAAGTCAAATAAAATAGTCTTCTTCAAACAAAAATCTGCCTATTATGACTAAGCGTGCGTTATGACTAAGATTGCGCTACAAGGGAGTCCCCGAAGTTGGTAGAAAAAGAGCAAATAAATAAAAGGTTTTCCAGAATTTATTTTTTTTGATCATATAAAATTGACAACAAAAATTTTGTTCTTTTTACGAACCTGGTGTCAATAAATCCGCGAGTCTAGAAATTCATTTCAGCCAATTGAATCTTCTCGAACTGTTTCTTTTTAAGAACTAAAAATATTTGTGCCAAAATAACAGATGCCAAGAAGACCAAAAGGCCTTGGATACGTAATGGATCTTGAAGTACTATTTCGGCATCCCCCTGACCAAATCACCCACATTAGGATTACTCGTTAATGGTTGATCCAATTTGATGGATTCACCCTCTGAAGCAAGAACTTCTGGTCCTGGAGGGATAATATCAATCACTTGACGTCCATCCGATGGATCTGTTATGATTATTTCATATCCCCCTTTTTCTTTTCGTATGATTTTGCTTACTATACCCGCCCCTGTAGCATTATAAACTGTATTGTTACTCTTGCTTCCGTCGGGATAAATTTGACCCCTTCCCCTATTTCCTCCTACATATATAGGATATTTTAAGAAGTGAACATCTTTCTTAGAAGCGGGGTCGGGGGAAAGAATAGGAAAGGTGATTTCACTATATTTCTGGCCGGGGACAGGCCCTATTACAAGAATATTTTTTTTATTAGGGCGGTAGCTCTGAAAAGACAAATTTCCTACCTTTTCTTTCATTTCGGGAGAAATACGATCGGAAGGAGCTAATTCAAACCCCTCCGGTAAAATAAGAACAGCCCCCACATTCAAACCCCCTTTCTTACCATTAGCAAGGACTTGTTTCACTTGCTTATCATAAGGAATTCGAACAACTGCTTCAAATACAGTATCAGGAAGTACTGTTTGTGGAACCTCAATATCCACGGGTTTATTAGCTAAATGACAATTGGCACATACAATACGCCCAGTCGCTTCTCGTGGATTTTCATAACCCTGCTGTGCAAAAATCGGATATGCACTTGAAACGGGTGCCCGAGCTATGATATATATCATGAGCGGTACGGAAATAAATTGAGTAATATGTTCCTTTATCCAAGAAAAAGTATTTCTAGTTTGCATGGTCTAATCATTGGTCTGAAAATTTCTACAATAAGTTGGGTAGGTCGCTAGTATAGTTTCCTATCCACGATTGTGCTATTTATTGGAATCATTTTACTGGAATACTATAGTATAATGTATAAAAATAGTCTGAAAACCACCCGGATAGAATGTTTTTAATACTTATGTAGAACTACAAAGTAGGAAACGTTCTAATTGGATTAATATTGGTTGGTGATTTATCAATCATTCATTGAATGGTAAATAACTACAAGTGATGGAGATACACGATTTAAATAACGAAAAATCCAATATTTAAAAAGAGTATCGAGAATAACCGGAAAAGTGGAAACAAGACCAGATATAATTTGATCATTATGACCAAATCCAAAATCTTTGTACACAGAACCAATCATTAGTTCCCAGCCGTGGGGTGAATGAAATCCGATACATAAATCGGTTAATAACATAATTGAAAAGGCTTTTAATGTTTCACTTAAGTTATATAGGAATTCCTGAGCCCAAGAGTTAAGAATAATAAGTTCTTCATTACCTAAAATCGAATAACAACTTAGAATAACAAAACAGATTATATTTGTCGAGAAGTGTAAAATTGTATGGATACGATCCTCGTTGTGTATCTTGATTAATTGGATCATTTCTTTGTGGATTCCTATAAGAAACTTTTGTAGATATGTCTCCGAGTATTCCTTGATCATTTCTTCCAAGAAGACGATTTCGTCTAATTCTATAAACTTTTCTAGAATACTTTTTTCTTGAATATCAGTCAAAAAAATTTCGGATTGGCCGATATTCGCCCAATTAATAACCCAAAATTCCATACTTTTAGTAAATGAGAGAGAAATCCACCAGGGCAGAAATACTATAGATGCAAGATACAAAAGAGGAGTGAAAGCTTTCTTTTTTGCCATTTTTCGCCTGTTAATTTTTAATTAACCCACTCCATCTGTCGACTTTATATAATCGAATCTTTCTTTCAAACATGAGTTGTAGACAAGGCATCAAACCTATGAATCTATTTGATTTGTGATTTTATTTTGAATCTAGAAAGAATACAGAAATAGACTAAGACTCCACTTGGAATTTGACTAAAGAAATAATACAAGTGTTTCCAGATATCTCAATTCATCAAATTCCAAACAAATGTCTCCTTTCGATGAATGGCCGAAAGAAGTACTTTAAGTAATGAATATTCTTGATATTTTGAGACGAAAGAACCCCTTATTCTATCAAAATATCCAATATTTCCAAAAAAAAATTCCAATGATTCCCCATAGTCAAGAATAGACTAATTGGGAGAAAGATATTGGGATGGTCAAAAAAATGAGCGGCAAAACAAGACAGAACCGGGCCAGTTATCATTAAAACCGATTATTGGGTAGTAAAGAACCCAAATGAAAGGATAAAAAGATCGATTGAAATTTTTTTTACAAGATATGGTTTATCTGTATCTGTTTATCCTAAAGTATCACTTAGTTATAGAAAACACAGGATTCTTGCGTTTTTTCCCTCCTGCTGAGAAAGCATTCGTTCTTCAGCCCAGTTCCTTTTCTCAAAATACTTCAATCGGTACGCGCAAGAAATAGGCCAATTCCGCGGCTTTTTGTTCAATTTCTCGTGGAGTCAAATTCTCATCAGTACGAGTCAACGGAACAGCCCCCCGGCCTCTGATATCCATATAAAGGACAGGACGAGCAAAAATACCCTCTTTAACTTCTATTCGAATGGATTGAATATCTTTTATAAGGAATCGGAGGAATATGCGACGATTTTTTCCAGGAAATCCCCAACGAAAAATACACACTATTCCTTCCTTTCTATCGAATCGATCATAACCACTACCTACATTCCAGGAGATTGTGCACCACAAATAGGAACTAATAAAGAGACCCGCAATCCCGTAGAAAGACATCACGATCCCTTGTGGAAAAAAAAGGATTTGCTGAGACGGAACAAAAGATATCAAATTTCTACCAAAAAACCTGGAAGTTCCAACCAATAAGAATCCTAATGAACCTAAAAAAACGATAAGGGCCCAGCAAAAATTACTTAGTTTTCGAGACCCCGTTATAAGTTCTATCCATATATGTTCTGATCGCCAACTCATACTTCATCCGATTGCATTTTATTGAAATTGAGAGAATACCCCAAATGATTTTGACTTTACTTTTTTTGTTTCCGAATGAACTTTCATTAACTAGCACTAGTTTGGTGTGAACTAGCACTAGTTTAATGGGAACTTTTAGGGGTAATTCATCAAATTTGTTTAGATCTAAAATAATAACATACCCTTCATATGATCCCAATATACATATTGATATACATATAAATCGACCAACTTTACATTTTAGGCATCCAGCGATCCTGATCTATTTGAAACTGGCTAGAATTCAGTTAGCTATAGATCATTTTCTGCAAGCATAACAGCTTTTTCCTTTATGTTTGGCAGAAATCACATGTTCTATTATATTTTCTTTTCTGAAATAAATATCTATGTTATGCTACAAGTATAAGTTTCAAAAAAAACGAATGAGATTGGGTCCCCTCAGATCTAAACAATCTTGTTTTTTTGAACAAGAAGAAATAAAGAAGCCATGGCAATTGCCGGAAATACTAGGCCTACTAAAGGCACAAAAATAGAGGGAAAGTGGAAAGTTGTCATAAAATGGGGTACCTCGGTTTATTATTTGTACCTGTTCTTATTTTTTTTAATATCATATTTTATATTTATACTAATTATAATTAATAATTGTAATTAGTATGAATTCGTAGTTATTATTAATTAATTCAATTTGCAAATTTTGCATTAGAGATATTAAGCATCTAAGTGAGTATATAGAATAAGTCCAAGGAAAGGAATATATAACTAAATAAATGGACTTATTCATCTATCTACATGAAAGATTCATATGATAATTCATTTTTGTCTTCGTTTCTTTGTGTTTTGTTCTTGTCTTCGAATTTAATAAAGAAAGAGTTATCCGCAACTTTTGATTTTGATTCTTTCTACAATTAGATCTTAGGTCGCCAAAGAAAACTCCCCTTTTAGTTACTTTGATTCCGATAAGATTCGGATAAGCTAACAACTTGTTTGCTACAAATAAAATATAAAAATGGAACTTGGTGCACTCTACAAATTCAAAGGAAAGAAGGCGTGGAGCTTAAATAACTCACTCAGAACACTTTTCAAAAGATTACGCGGTACGATTAGGTCAAATAAGCCCTTCTGGAATAAATATTCAGCCGCTTGTGAACCTTCGGGTACTGTTTTATTCAATGTTTGTTCAATTACTCTTTTACCCGCAAATGCAATGTAGGAATTTGGTTCGGCAATAATAATATCTCCCAACATACCAAAACTGGCTGTTACCCCACCAGTAGTAGGAGATGTAAGGATTGATACATACAATAACTTTTTATTTGATTGATAATCATATAAAGCAGACGATATTTTAGCCATTTGCATCAGGCTCAAACTCCCTTCTTGCATGCGCGCTCCCCCCGAAGCGCACACTATAATAAGAGGTCGAAATTGATTGGTAGCGTACTCAATCAAACGGGTTATTTTCTCCCCGACTACGCATCCCATACTACCCCCCATAAACTGAAAATCCATAACCCCAATTGCTACGGGAGTACCATTTAGTTGACCTATGCCTGTTTGAATAGCCTCAGTTAATCCTGTCTTTCTTTGATAAGAATCAATCCGATCTTTATAACGCGCCTCCTCCGAGTGAAATCCAATGGGATCCACGGAGATCATGTCTTCATCCATAGGTTCCCAAGTCCCGGGATCAATCGAAACTTCGATTCTTTCTGAACTACTAATTTTCAAATGGTATCCACACTGTTCACAAACATTCATTTGTGATTTCAAAAGTTTCTTATAATTTAATGCATAACAATTTTCGCATTGAAGCCACAAATGCCTGTATTTTTGAGTTGCAGCGAGATCACTAGACCTTTCTCTTAGAGTTAAATCACTACTCTTAGCACGGGTTAGTATACTGGACCCCTGGCCTTGACTATAAGTTTTACGTTTATTAAAAACGCACCTAGAAATGTAACCGTCACTACTATCACTTAGAATGGGCGTATCAATACAGATTCGAGACTGAAGATCACTTAGAATGGGCGTATCAATACAGATTCGAGACTGAAGATAAGCGTCAATGCAACCAGTAATGTGATTATTCCAACTAGATTGAGTATCATACATGTTGCGATAACTAGAAAAATAACTTTGTAGTTCATTCAGAAAAGAATGATTGCTGTCAATCTCAAAAATCTGATTTTCTATATCAAAATAGATAGAATAACTATCTCCATTACCATCCCTAACTAAAAAAGTCTCATCAGAGATGAAATTCCGAATATCTTTGATGCCAAATAAACGACCAACATCACTGTAACTAGAATTTCCACGACCCCTCCAACTATGAATGTTTTTAGCCCTACCTTTTGGATTCAGATCTTCACTTTCACTGGTATTTTCAAAAGGACTAAGATTGTCCATTAATTTCTTTATCCCATACCCACGTTGTAACTCCTTCTTAAACACCGTCGAATTAAACCAACACCTTTCCATAGAGTTTTCTTGCCCCCTATTTGTACTATATTATATAAAAATACAATAGATGAATAGTCATTCGATCCACAATTCTTTATTTTGATTTGAATATCTTATTTATTATCAAACTAAACATAGAAATTCAATCACTACTAACAGGAAGTGTGAATAGGGATTCTCTTTTGTGGAAATCCGGGGATAAGACTTCACTATAAATATGATATATGAATATGATGGAATCCCTTTTTATTCTTCTGTCTCTTTGCATCGAACAAAAAAAGAAATGTTTGTTCTCTCCTAGAAAGAATTTTTTCGTAAAATCTCGTCTAATAACAAGTAATAAATTAAGACTCTATTCGAACACGGAACGAAAAAGACAATATACAGGATGGGTCGAAAGATTTATGATACTTCGCTTGATTCAGAGAAACTACAGGATATATAAAGAATATACCAATCCCAAGGATCCATAGGTTTAATTGTGGATCCAAGACAACACTAGAAAAATTCGAGTCTTATATTTCTATTTCAAATCTTCTATATCTAGAGATATGTGCATTTATCCAAAATACGTGCAATGCGCTAGAATCTTTGTATTCGGCTCAATCCTTTTAGTAAAAGATTGGGCCGAGTTTAGTTGCAATTCAATTAAGAGAACCGAGAGTAATTACTTTTCATTTTCCTTATTTTTATTTATCCAAAGTATCCACTACTTTAAACTCAAATTTGATTTCTTTCCATACCTCACAAGCGGCAGCTAGTTCAGGACTCCATTTGCAAGCTTCACGGATAATTGCATTACCCTCAGCAGCAAGATCACGTCCTTCATTACGAGCTAGTATACACGCTTCTACAGCTACTCGGTTAGCTACAGCACCTGGCGCATTACCCCAAGGGTGTCCCAAAGTTCCTCCACCGAACTGTAGTACAGAATCGTCTCCAAAGATCTCTGTCAGAGCAGGCATATGCCAAACGTGAATACCCCCTGAAGCCACGGGAATAACACCTGGCAGGGAGACCCAATCTTGAGTGAAATAAATACCGCGACTTCTATCTTTTTTCAACAAAATCATCACGTAGTAAATCAACAAACCCTAAAGTAATGTCTCTCTCTCCTTCAAGTTTACCTACTACGGTACCAGAGTGAACATGATCTCCACCGGACAGACGTAACGCTTTAGCTAGTACATGGAAGTGCATACCGTGATTCTTCTGTCTATCAATAACTGCATGCATTGCACGGTGAATGTGAAGAAGTAAGCCATTATCTCGGCAATAATGAGCCAAACTGGTATTTGCAGTGAATCCTCCTGTTAAGTAGTCGTGCATTACGATAGGAACTCCCAATTCTCTAGCAAATATAGCTCTTTTCATCATCTCTTCGCATGTACCCGCAGTAGCATTCAAGTAATGCCCTTTGATTTCACTTGTTTCAGCCTGTGATTTATAAATTGCTTCGGCACAAAATAAGAAGCGGTCTCTCCAACGCATAAATGGCTGGGAGTTCACGTTCTCATCATCTTTGGTAAAATCAAGTCCACCGCGAAGACATTCATAAACCGCTCTACCATAGTTTTTAGCAGATAACCCCAATTTAGGTTTAATAGTACATCCCAGCAGAGGACGACCGTACTTGTTCAATTTATCTCTCTCAGCTTGGATCCCATGAGGCGGGCCTTGGAAAGTTTTAACATAAGCAACAGGAATTCGCAGATCTTCCAGACGTAGAGCACGTAGATCTTTGAATCCAAATACATTTCCTACAATGGAAGTAAACATGTTAGTAACAGAACCTTCTTCAAAAAGGTCTAAAGGGTAAGCTACATAACAGATATATTGATCTTTTTCTCCAGGAACGGGCTCAATGTGGTAGCATCACCCTTTGTAACGATCAAGACTGGTAAGTCCATCGGTCCACACAGTTGTCCATGTACCAGTAGAAGATTCGGCAGCTACCGTGGCCCCTGCTTCTTCAGGCGGAACTCCAGGTTGAGGAGTTACTCGGAATGCTGCCAAGATATCAGTATCTTTGGTTTCGTATTCAGGAGTATAATAAGTCAATTTGTACTCTTTAACACCCGCTTTAGTCTCTGTTTGTGGTGACATAAATCCCTCCCTACAACTCATGAATTAAGAATTCTTACAACAACAAGGTCTACTCGACACGAATGAATTTGGCGTTAATGAAACTTTTCCCAGGAATCTTTCACAAACTTCCCAACTAATACTAAATACTAATATTATCAACTAATCAGAATGTTTGATTATTAGACCATGGTATTTGATTTACCAAACACATCATTATTGTATACTCTTTCATATATATAGCGCAACCCCATTTTTCCTTTTGATCTTTTTTGGAATCGAAATACCTAACCTAACTAATAAGAAATTTCCTCTTGACAGTGGTATATGTTATATATGTAAATCCTAGATGTGAAAGTAGGGCTAATTCATCTATGAAATGATGATGAAAGGGTATAAAAAAACGAAAAGAAAAGAATAGGCTATAGACCTAAATCGATATGCTGAAATAAAAAAAAAATTAAAAAAAAAAAAAGCCAATAAGATATAAATAATGCATCGTAATGTAAATAGAGTTCGGGTTCGAATTCCATAGAATATTTTATATAATATAGATGGGATTGTCTATAATAATAGACAAATGAAAAACGTTCTCAAGATCTTTATTCATCCACTTGAAATTTTTAAAATAGCTTGCTTGAGTTTGAAAATTAACTCATTGAATCATTGAAGAGTAAACGATTGAATTGGATTCGATTGGAGGGCACCACCAAAATTGAGTGCTAACTCCCATTTGTTATTGAATTAACCGATCGACATACTATCGGACATTTATTTTGAATTCGATAATTTTCACAAAAAAATTTTGACATATTTTTTTATTTATTATATTATGAGAATGAATCCTACTACTTCTGGTTCTGGGGTTTCCACGCTTGAAAAAAAAACCTGGGGCGTATTATCCAAATCATTGGTCCGGTACTAGATGTGGCCTTTCCGCCAGGCCAGATGCCTAATATTTATAACGCTTTGGTAGTTAAAGGCCGAGATATTGTTGGTCAACCAATTAATGTGACTTGTGAGGTACAACAATTATTAGGAAATAATCGAGTTAGAGCTGTAGCTATGAGTGCTACAGATGGTCTGATGAGAGGAATGGAAGTGATTGATACGGGAGCTCCTCTAAGTGTTCCAGTCGGTGGAGCGACTCTAGGACGCATTTTTAATGTACTTGGAGAGCCTGTTGATAATTTAGGTCCTGTAGATACTCGTACAACATTTCCTATTCATCGATCTGCGCCTGCCTTTATACAGTTAGATACAAAATTATCTATTTTTGAAACAGGAATTAAAGTAGTAGATCTTTTAGCACCTTATCGCCGCGGGGGAAAAATCGGACTATTTGGTGGAGCTGGGGTTGGTAAAACGGTACTCATTATGGAATCGATTAACATTATTGCCAAAGCCCATGGGGGGGTATCCGTATTTGGCGGAGTGGGTGAACGTACTCGTGAAGGAAATGATCTTTACATGGAAATGAAAGAATCTGGAGTAATTAATGAAGAAAATATTGCAGAATCAAAAGTGGCTTTAGTTTATGGCCAGATGAATGAACCGTCGGGAGCTCGTATGAGAGTTGGTTTGACTGCTCTAACGATGGCGGAGTATTTCCGAGATGTTAATGAACAAGACGTACTTCTATTTATCGACAATATCTTCCGTTTCGTTCAAGCCGGATCCGAAGTATCGGCCTTATTGGGTAGAATGCCTTCCGCTGTCGGTTATCAACCCACCCTGAGTACTGAAATGGGCTCTTTACAAGAAAGAATTACTTCTACCAAAGAAGGATCCATAACTTCTATTCAAGAGGTTTATGTACCTGCAGACGATTTGACCGATCCCGCCCCTGCTACCACATTTGCACATTTAGATGCTACTACCGTACTATCAAGAGGATTAGCTGCCAAAGGGATCTATCCGGAAGTAGATCCATTAGATTCAACCTCAACCATGCTTCAACCTCGGATCGTTGGTGAGGAACATTATGAAACTGCGCAAAGAGTTAAGAAAACTTTACAACATTATAAAGAGCTTCAGGACATTATAGCTATCTTTGGGTTGGACGAATTATCCAAAGAGGATCGTTTAACCGTAGCAAGAGCGCGAAAAATTGAGTGTTTCTTATCACAACCCTCTTTTGTAGCCGAAGTATTTACCGGTTCTCCGGGGAAATATGTTGGTCTAGCAGAAACCAATAAAGGGTTTCAATTGATCCTTTCCGGAGAATTAGATGGTCTTCCTGAACAGGCCTTTTATTTAGTAGGGAATATCGATGAAGCTACCACGAAGGCTATCAACTTAGAAATGGAGAGCAATTTGAAGAAATGACTTTAAATCTTTGTGTACTGACCCCTAATCGAATTGTTTGGGATTCAGAAGTGAAAGAAATCATTTTATCTACAAATAGTGGTCAAATTGGCGTATTACCAAATCATGCTCCTATTGCTACAGCTGTAGATATAGGGATTTTGAGAATACGCCTTAAGGACCAATGGTTAACGATGGCTCTGATGGGCGGTTTTGCTAGAATAGGCAATAATGAGATCACTGTTTTAGTAAATGATGCGGAAAAGGGTAGTGATATTGATCCACAAGAAGCTCAGGAAACTCTTAAAATAGCAGAAGCTAGTTTGAGAAAAGCTGAAGGAAAGAGACAAATAATTGAGGCAAATCTAGCTCTCCGACGAGCTAGGACAAGAGTCGAGGCTGTCAGTGCAATTTCATAACTAGTTGGTGCGTTCAAATAATCAAAAGAGTTTCTAAACCCTATTTTGATTGCATTCACTCGACAGAATCTAATTTTGATACAACGCAATTCAAAAATGAAATAAATAAAACTATAAAATCTATAAAAAGAGAAAAGGGTGGGGCAAAAAACTTATTAGATACCATCGACTCCGGTATCTAATAAGTTCTACCTACTATTGGATTTGAATCAATGACTCCCGCCGTATGAAAGCAATACTCTAACCACTGAGTTAAGTAGGTCATTTATCATCCTCAAAAGAACCAAATGGAACCCATCCCGTCGATGGATTATAAATATCATACTTTATAAGCAATAATAATCGAACCAATACCACTCAAAAATTTAGGATGTTGAATCATAGAATATTCATCTTGACAACAAATTATATACATGATAAAATATGCATCACAAGCACTAAGGGCTATAGCTCAGTTGGTAGAGCACCTCGTTTACACGCGCGCCAATGTTTTTTCAGGGGAATCCACCATCCAACCCCAAAAATGGATCTTATTTCGAAATCGACGTCTTACTCTATAATAACTTAAAGAGAACAATAGCCTGACGAGAGGTTCGGTCCTATTTGAGTGCCCTTTTAGGTATCAAACAGACCCCATCTTGAGATATTGATAAGGTGAATACCCGTATATTCAATGCCAGGCATAATGAGTATAAGGCCCTCAAAAAATCTCTTTTCGTCCTATGAACTTGAAGGTGTATGAAGTTTCATATTGGATTTTTTAAGCCCAACGATAGAGACTTCATTTAACTTCAAATTCGAGGCCAAAGGCAGACCTACGTCAAAATAACTTCACCTTTGA
>NC_142695.1:33872408-33877408 GCF_029641045.1 Salvia hispanica
TATATATATAATAATAGAAAGTTTGACTATTTATCCAATTTATCTCATTCTTCTGTATTGTAATAGTACAAGTACACTACTTCAGCAAACTTCGCTTCATTTAGTTCAGTTTGAGTTTAGATTTATTCTGTAAAATAAAAAAAAAAAAAAAGAATGAAATGAATTCTAAATAAGAATTAAGGAGTCTTTATTTTATGTCGCGTTACCGAGGACCTCGTTTCAAAAAAATACGTCGCCTGGGGGCTTTACCAGGACTAACTAATAAAAGGCCTAAAGCCGGGAGTGATTTTAGAAACCAATCGCGTTCCGGGAAAAAATCTCAATATCGTATTCGCCTAGAAGAAAAACAAAAATTGCGTTTTCATTATGGTCTTACAGAACGACAATTACTTAAATATGTTCATATCGCTGGAAAAGCCAAGGGGTCAACAGGTCAAGTTTTACTACAATTACTTGAAATGCGTTTGGATAACATCCTTTTTCGATTGGGTATGGCTTCGACTATTCCCGCAGCCCGCCAATTAGTTAACCATAGACATATTTTAGTGAATGGGCGTATAGTAGATATACCAAGTTATCGCTGCAAACCTCGAGATATTATTATGGCGAAGGATGAAGAAAAATCCAGAACTCTGATTCAAAATTCTATAAACTCTTCCCCTCAGGCGGAAGTGCCAAACCATTTGACTCTTCACCCAGTCCAATATAAAGGACTGGTCAATCAAATAATAGATAGTAAATGGGTCGGTTTAAAAATAAATGAATTGCTAGTCGTAGAGTATTATTCTCGTCAAACTTAATGAAACTAAAATAAAATAGGAGAGGTTCGGGCCATTTTATTTCCTTTTATCAAATTAAACTAAGGTTAAGTAAGCAAAATACGGGCTTGATTCCTATTTTTTCTCATTTATGTATCATAGCCAGAGGGGCTATTTTAATCTTCTTTCCGGTATTCTTCCTAGTCGCGGCAATTGGGAATAGAGAATCTATATCAATGAAAGATTGAACTGGTGGAATAAAGGTTTCCATTTCTATTGCTCGATATTTTTAATAAAACGGATCTATTAAGTGAAGGTGCGGAAAGAGAGGGATTCGAACCCTCGGTAAACAAAAGCCTACATAGCAGTTCCAATGCTACGCCTTGAACCACTCGGCCACCTCTCCTACATAATGATTATGAATCAAAAACCGAGTGAATAGTGAGTTCTTTCTATTCGATTCTAGATTATTGGATAGGTATGACTAATCCATTTTAACTATAATATTAAAAAAATAGAAAATTTTGCATCAAAGTAAAAAAAGATCTTTCGAGGCCCCAAGACAATTATTTTCTTACGAATTTTTTTTATTTGTAATTTTTAGAAAAAGGGGGTTCGTGTTTGCAAAAATGACTTCTACTATATTCGACTCGATTAAATCAATAAATTAGAATGAATCAACTGATTGATAGGTCTAGGTTTTTTAGACTAGGGTTAATAGATACCTTTCTATCATAATGCTATATAGACTACGATTCCATACCTTACAAATTCTCAAAATTCTTTCCGGCTTTAGAGTTCTCAACAACAAACCCCTTCCCTCACCCTTCTATTCTAGATTGATAAAATGTTTTTTATAGTGGATTGTATACCTGCTATGTACATAAGATAAATATAAGGGGTGGTTATTCTATTTTCATCATAGAATGATTTTTTCCTCTTTGAATCATAATTCAACTAAAAATGCTCGAGTTATTTTAATCTGTAACTTCCGCGAAATCGGAATAGTTCGCTTCATTGGTATACTACTACATTAGGATGAAATCGAAGCGGGTTCGACTATTTCTTATTGATTCCTGTCAAAAAGGAACAATTGGAATGGAATAGAAAGCCCATCATTTTTTTTGCAAATCAATCTATTTTTATGTTATTTTGTACTGTACAATTCTTTTCTTTGTGGGATCATTTTCCTACGAGAGGGAATCAGAAGAATTAGAAAATGGATTGCTGGCTATGCCTAGATCGCGGATAAATGGGAATTTTATTGATAAGACCTTTTCAATTGTAGCCAATATCTTATTGCAAATAATTCCGACAACTTCAGGAGAAAAGGAGGCATTTACCTATTACAGAGATGGTGTGATTTGATTTTTTTTTTTTTTTTAATTTCTCTCGGTCTTACGAGAAAGACACGTGATTCGGGAAATTTTTTGAAAGAAATCTACGCTTGTTGAAGGTGAAGTTTGGCAATAGAACAATTCCTTCTGTCGTGTATCCTCGATTAATGCAACCTCAGATGCTATGTTTCCATTTTTGATTCTAGTATTGAGCGAAAGGTTACACCTAGAGGTTCTGTATTATGGGGGAATCCTACTCCACTAGTACCAACGGACAGCATAAGGAAAGAAGCACTACACCTAGGAATCAACAACACAAAACCTTGTTAGAAATGACCCCTTTCCTTATTGGGCTCGGGACTAAAAGAATGGTTGGGACAACAAACATCCATCTCGTTCGTACTTTGGATACCAATATAACCATCGAAGGTTGTTTGAAGTGACTAATTCCTGGAAATTAGGAGGCGTTGAAAACAAAGAAATTGCTTGAGTTCTCATTTCTATCTAGTTATCTAGTCTTGATGTTAAGAAAAGATCTCTTGCAGGAAGGTTGGCTAGAGATTTCTTGTAAAAATACTAGCCCTGCTCAGTCCATAATGAGAATATTTTCATCTTTTTGATTTCATGTATATTCTCCTTATGCACATAAGGGAGGAGCCGTATGAGGTGAAAATCTCACGTACGGTTCTGGAACGGAGATTCTTTTCATTGAATGGCGACCGTAACGGATGTCAGCTCAATCCGAAGGAAATTATGCAGAAGCTTTACAGAATTATTATGAAGCTATGCGACTAGAAATTGATCCCTATGATCGAAGTTATATACTCTATAATATAGGTCTTATCCATACAAGTAATGGAGAACATACGAAAGCTTTGGAATATTATTTTCGAGCACTAGAACGAAATCCATTCTTACCACAAGCTTTTAATAATATGGCCGTGATCTGTCATTACGTGCGACTATCTTCACTATAGAAGTAAAAAAAGAAAAAAGGGCTTTCTACATATGGATCGTCTAAAACAACGATTTTTATCAGCTGTAGCAAAGAAAGAAACTTTATATTTATAAAAGTGGAAATATGAAGAAAATAAATAGATATACCTAGCTACTTTTTCTATGGATAAAAAAAGAATCTAATTGGTGGGGGAAGCACCGTAAAGATTAATTGGCGAGATTGGGAGCCAATAATAACTGCGTACTTATGTCATGATGGTAGATATACTTATCTCGTGATGTGAGATAAAAACCAGGAATCCACTTATGTAATAGAGTTGATCCACTAAAGTCTTGAGCAGCGGTGTAGGATCAGATCCCAAAGATAGTAAGTTTTTTCTTTCTTAGGAAGGAAATTCTTTTTCAAAGATTCTATATAAATTTATATACGAAACCGAGATAGTTACCTTTCAGAAAATCTAATGATAGGGAAATTTTTTCTTCTGAAGGTGGGAAAAAAGATAAAACGAAATAAAACGGATTATTACTCCAAATTGAATCCAAATTTCAGTTTAAAACTTATGTAATGAACCTCTTTGGTTAACCCGAAAAGTGGGGTAGATCCGCGAGAAATCCCATTCGTTAGATACGAAACGGGACACTAAAAGAATTGATGAGCCGTATGAGATAGGAAACTCTCAAGTACGGTTCTAAGGGAAGGAATTAATCTACCTATTTCGACCGGGGAGAACAGGCCATTCACCAGGGCGATTCTGAAATTGCGGAGGCTTGGTTTGATCAAGCTGCTGAGTATTGGAAACAGGCTATAGCACTTACTCCTGGTAATTATATTGAAGCACATAATTGGTTGAAGATCACAGGGCGTTTCGAATAAAAAAATAAAAGAAGGCGCCTTTTATTTATATTTATTTTATAATATTTAATTATTATTTGTTATAATAAAAATGAATTTCTAATTCATATAATTAAAATAGACCATTCCTCTGTTTTGGGGAAAGAGCCAATCAAAGAATTTCATTATATCCCTTCTAAACATTCTATTTGATCTGATATTTCGTAAGGATAAAAGATAAAGTAAGAGATAGAGTACAAAATAGACCTTTTCGTTTTATTAATTTTAATAAAACAAATTTCAATTAAAACTAATAGAAAGAACCTTAAATTTAAATTCAATATCGAAAATAGAAATTAACAAATAAATTATTCAAATTTATTTCAATATAATATATATATTGTGATGTTTCTTATCAATGATCAATGGCTACTTTCGTGGTTTGGGATAGATAAATTCATATCATCGGGTTGTACAAAAAGATCGTTTTTGCATCAATTCAAAGCTACAAAAAGGTTTTATGCGATTAAAAGGTCCGTTGAGCGCCTCATGACTATGTCATAATAGATCCGAACACTTGCCCCGGATCAACTTCCAGATCATAATTGCTCTAGTAAAGAACTAAAGAAAATAGATAAATGGGAGATAGAAAACTAGAAGCGAAACAAACTCATTCTAATTATCGAAATATCTCTCAAAGGTTTACTAATTATTTTATTTGACTGTTGGCAGGTCTCTTTGTATGTGTTGTCCGGAAAGAGGAGGACTCAATGATTATTCGTTCGCCGGAACCAGAAGTAAAAATTTTGGTGGATAAGGATCCCGTAAAAACTTCTTTCGAGCAATGGGCCAAACCGGGTCATTTTTCAAGAACAATAGCTAAAGGACCTGATACTACCACTTGGATCTGGAACCTACATGCTGATGCTCACGATTTCGATAGCCATACCAGCGATTTGGAGGAGATCTCTCGAAAAGTATTTAGTGCCCATTTCGGCCAACTCTCCATCATCTTTCTTTGGCTGAGTGGCATGTATTTCCACGGTGCTCGTTTTTCCAATTATGAAGCGTGGCTAAGTGATCCAACCCACATCGGGCCGAGTGCTCAGGTGGTTT
>NC_142695.1:33879908-33882408 GCF_029641045.1 Salvia hispanica
GGACAGGACATTTAGTACATGTCGCTATTCCTGGATCCAGAGGGGAGTCCGTTCGATGGAATAATTTCTTAGATGTATTACCGCATCCCCAAGGGTTAGGCCCACTTTTTTCAGGTCAGTGGAATCTTTATGCTCAAAAACCCTGATTCAAGTAGTCATTTATTTGGGACCTCCCAAGGAGCAGGAACTGCCATTCTAACTCTTCTTGGAGGATTTCATCCACAAACACAAAGTTTGTGGTTGACTGATATGGCTCATCATCATTTGGCTATTGCATTTATTTTTCTTGTTGCTGGTCATATGTATAGAACTCATTTCGGGATTGGACACAGTATCAAGGATCTTTTAGATGCACATATTCCTCCAGGAGGACGGCTGGGGCGTGGGGCATAAGGGTCTTTATGATACAAATCAACAATTCGCTTCAATTTTCAATTAGGTCTTGCTCTAGCTTCTTTAGGGGTTATTACCTCCTTGGTAGCGCAACACATGTACTCTTTACCTGCTTATGCATTCATAGCACAAGACTTTACTACTCAAGCTGCATTATATACCCATCACCAATATAATCGCAGGATTCTTCCTGACAGGGGCTTTTGCCCATGGAGCTATCTTTTTCATTAGAGATTACAACCCAGAGCAAAAACGAAGATAATGTATTGGCAAGAATGTTAGACCATAAGGAAGCTATCATATCTCATTTAAGTTGGGCCAGCCTCTTTTTGGGATTCCATACCCTGGGACTTTATGTTCATAATGATGTCATGCTTGCTTTTGGTACTCCGGAAAAGCAAATTTTGATCGAACCATAATTTGCTCAATGGATACAATCGGCTCATGGGAAAACTTCATATGGGTTCGATGTACTTTTATCTTCAACCAGCGGCCCGCATTCAAACGCGGGTCGAAGCATCTGGTTGCCCGGTTGGTTAAATGCTATTAATGAGAATACTAATTCATTATTCTTAACAATAGGGCCCGGAGACTTTTTAGTCCATCATGCTATTGCTCTGGGTTTACATACAACTACATTGATCTTAGTAAAAGGTGCTTTAGAGCACGGGGTTCCAAGTTAATGCCAGATTAAAAAGGATTTCGGTTATAGTTTTCCATGCGATGGCCCTGGCCGAGGGGGTACTTGTGACATTCGGCATGGGACGCATTTTATTTAGCAGATTTTTTGGATGTTAAATACTATTGGATGGGTTACTTTTTATTGGCATTGGAAGCATATCACATTATGGCAGGGTAACGTTTCACAATTTAATGAATCTTCCACTTATTTGATGGGCTGGCTAAGAGATTATTTATGGTTAAACTCTTCACAACTTATCAATGGATATAACCCTTTTGGTATGAATAGTTTATCGGTCTGGGCATGGATGTTCTTATTTGGATCATCTTGTTTGGGCTACTGGATTTATGTTCTTAATCTCCTGGCGGGGATATTGGCAAGAATTGATTGAAACTTTAGCATGGGCTCATGAAACGCACAACCTTTGGGCGAATTTGATTCGATGGAGAGATAAACCCGTGGCGCTTTCTATTGTGCAAGCAAGATTGGTTGGATTAGCCCTTTTTCTGTAGGTTATATATTCACTTATGCAGCTTTCTTGATTGCCTCTACGTCGGGAAAATTTGGCTAATTTTGGAATGTGTTATATTCGCGATAATCTCATTTTTATCGACGGAGAGAAGGCCTGCCTTCTTATATTTCTACATCTAGGATTCGACTTGTATCATGGATACTAATAGGACCTGAACCATAATGGCAAGGAAAAGTTTGATTCAGAGGGAGAAGAAGAGGCAAAAATTGGAACAGAAATATCATTTGATTCGTCGATCCTCAAAAAAAAGAAATAAGTCAAGTTCCATCATTAAGTGACAAATGGGAAATTTATGGAAAGTTACAATCCCCCACCACGGAATAGTGCACCTACACGCCTGCATCGCCGTTGTTTTTCGACCGGAAGACCGAGAGCTAACTATCGAGATTTTGGACTATCCGGACACATACTTCGCGAAATGGTTCATGCATGTTTGGTGCCAGGAGCAACAAGATCGTGTTTGGTAAGGATTAACCTTTCGTTTCTATAGTCGATGATCATAAATGGCCTCTTTACCATTCTGTATAAATGTACTATTCTATTTGTACAGATATGGTAGAGGGGCACATTCAATCCTTTTTTGTCTATTAGTTTTGACTTCTTCTCTTCAGCGCGGGGTAGAGCAGTTTGGTAGCTCGCAAGGCTCATAACCTTGAGTTCACGGGTTCAAATCCTGTCTCCGCAACATCTTTTTTAGCCAAAAATTTTTCCGGCTCTGTTAATGTTAACTAGGACCCATTTTGGGGGGTAGGAAGGGGAAAAAAGAGGGGATAGGACTCACTACACTATCACGACTAACTATACCCAATCCTTTAGCATATTAAAAAAATTACTTTTATATTGGGCGGATAGCGGGAATCGAACCCGCATCTTCTCCTTGGCAAAGAGAAATT
>NC_142695.1:33887408-33889908 GCF_029641045.1 Salvia hispanica
GACTTACGCCTTACCATGGCGTTACTCTACCACTGAGTTAAAAGGGCTTATTTTATTTAATTCCCGAACGAGTCACTCTGTAGATAAAATCCCTATATGCACATATATTATATATAAGTATATACAGTAATATACAATAGACTCATAGTGGCTATAATCAAATGGATTTGCCTAGAAAGTCGGGGTAAAATGAATTGTGTCAAGACAAGGCCGGCCCTAATTTCTTTTATTGAGGTAATCCTTATTAAAACCAAATTCACTTCATTGATACATAACATACATGTACACTTACCAATTCGATATCCAAAATTTTGATATATTACATTGAATCATGTGATGAAGAGATTCTACTTGTCCCCTTGAACGAAAAGTTTTAAACAAAATTTTTGATAACTTCTTGATCCCGCCAGATTTATATAGAGAATGCTGATTCTAATGAACGATTCATAAATATGAATGACGAATACAAAAATTCTATACAATTATGAAAAACGGAAAGATCCCTCGGATCTGATCATTCCGTTATATTGACAATTTTAAAAAACGGATCATACTATGATCATAGTATGAGGGCGGTTGGTCAAGGTGGCCCCCATCGTCTAGTGGTTTAGGACATCTCTCTTTCAAGGAGGCAGCGGGGATTCGAATTCCCCTGGGGGTAGGGTACTAGGAAAGGAAGTTGATCATGGATTACCAATAAGCCGATAAAAAAAATTTAATGGATTCTTCCTGGGTCGATGCCCGAGCGGTTAATGGGGACGGACTGTAAATTCGTTGGCAATATGTCTACGCTGGTTCAAATCCAGCTCGGCCCAATAAACCGCATCAATCTACCATGAGATAGTCTAAAACCCCTTGTCCTTTAACCCCATACGCCATACGAAGATAAAAAAGAATCAAAATTTCTGCCAGATCCCTTATTTCCCTGGGATTGTAGTTCAATCGGTTAGAGCACCGCCCTGTCAAGGCGGAAGCTGCGGGTTCGAGCCCCGTCAATCCCGACGGATCCAATAAATACAAAAATTCATTTTTCCCTTTCTATAAACCTGATGATCCTTCATCAGAAGATTGTCCAAGGAAAACGCAAGGTGGGTTATAGAAAAAACAAGGAAACGGATGATAAATATCATTTTGGAGTAATTGAGTTAGGAATCCCAATTTTGATTCGGTATGGATAAAAGAACTTCCTATGTTATACTATTCAAGTCTTGACGGCGGGTTGATTTGATAGATCAGATATTGTTATTCATGATAGTGATCCGGTTCAAGATCATCGAGAGGTAATTCATTCATTGAATTTACAGACGATAGATTTATCATCTCTAGGGGATTAAATCCCGAGTTATTGCGAAGTAAAAAACCGATGAGATTATGGAAGTAAATATTCTTGCATTTATTGCTACTGCACTATTCATTCTAGTTCCTACCGCCTTTCTACTTATCATTTACGTAAAAACAGTCAGTCAAAATGATTAATTCGATTGAATTTTCAAATGAATTTGAATCAAACTTTCCTTCCAAGTTCTTATCCAAAATTTACGAAGTAAAATGAAAGGGATCCAATTTCACGTCTTAACTTAAATGAAATGAGCACACTATAATCGGAAATTATCTAAGAGATAGATAGTATGGTAGAAAAATTCATTTTTCTACCATACTATCTATCTCTTAGTCTATAAAGCTGTAATCTAGAATAAAGATAAACGCTATATATCAATCTGCAATATTCTCTTCCTATATGTGTATATTAATTCCATTTCCATATCAATATATTCTATGGAATTGACATAAGACCAAATTTGCTACATCTATTTGTTCCGCTCAATCTGAAATAATTCTTATTTTAGGATTCTAATTCCTTTCCTTTTCTTAATAAGGAAGGGGAAACCTCGCCTATTTTTAACGCCATATGAAATAAGGCGATAAAGTATAAACCGCCTTTCTAAAATTAGAATAGAAACCAAAGGGTAAATGCCCGATATGTAACCCGCCTGAGGCAAGATCTTATTATTTCCCAGTCTCTCCTTAAACAACCACTATCTCTATATCATTTCTTATAGAAGTGCGGATACGCTTAACAAACCGACTTCTTTTTTGAAGAGTCAAGAGGGAAATAAAAAAAAAGAAAAAGGTACGGTCTTCCTTAGTATCCGCCTATAAAGATAGTAAGAGCCCATGCCCGTTGATTGAAATAGAAAATTTCGGAAGAATTTTAGGTTGGAATAAATTTCCAATCATCTGAATCCCTTTCTTTTCGAAGTCCAAAGACGGGAATCAATGAAATATCTCTTGGATTGAAAGAGTATGATTCCTATCATAGATTACTCCATTGGAATCCAATGGGATTCCAAATTCATTTTATTTTAAATAATTCAAAATGCGTTGCAGAACGATCTATAAAACAAGCGGGTTTGGTTCCTGAACTCAATTAGTAGTACTTCTAAAGTCCACTTCTTCCCCACACTACGAGTGAAAGGGAAAATGTAAAGACTACCATTAA
>NC_142695.1:33909908-33914908 GCF_029641045.1 Salvia hispanica
CGTACCGAGGGTTCGAATCCCTCTCTTTCCGTTTCCGTTGGTTACTTTATTTATTTATATTTTATATATTAATATTCTATTTTATTATTTTTTTTTTCAATTTTTAAAAATCTTAGTGAAACGTGTGAATAGATAAAATCCTAAGAAAATTTGAAAATGAATCAAGAAACCTTTTGTATTTTATTCTTCACGTCCAGGATTACGCCCCGGATCATTAGATAGGAATCCAAAGATAAAGAGAGAAACAAAAAATATCACTACGGTATAAACGAAGAGTTTCAGAGTAAGCATTACACAATCTCCAAGATTTTTTTTTAGAAAAAAAAGAGAATAGATCTTCTATTTTTCTACCACATATCCTATTTTGATACCAAGGAATGAGGTTTTTTCAAGAAATGTATTGTCACAAATTCATTTTTTTTTCATTAACAAAAAAATCGAATTTGCGCCTATAATCCAAATTTAGATATTGTGGGAGACCCTAATAGGGTTAGGGTCTTTGACTGGATGACTGGAAAAGGCTCAAAAACGAGGAAATGGGGGTAAGTCCGGTTTATGTTAACGATTCACGAATCAATGTGTGAATCGAAGGTTCATACTCTAAAATTTATCTGATTTTGTCAATTGTTAGAATTTTTTCTCGAGGAAATCATGCATTTTCTAGGATATTATTATTCCGGATCTTATCGAAAACTTACAGCAGCCTGCCAAACAAAAGCTAAGAGAAAAAAAAACAGAGGTATGACTGGCATAACATCTACGATTGGATTCAAAAAAGCATAGGCTTCGGGCAATTTGCCGAAGAAAAAACTACTCGAATAAAGGGGCGAATTAATACAAATACAGATCAAACTAACGATATTAAGCATAACAGACATTTTGTTCTTGGAGATAATTGCATTTTGGTTGCATTTTTGATATCAGTAAAAAGAAAGAAAGTAAATAAGGTAGACAAAAATCCTTCTTTTTCTTTGAATCCATCCAACCAAAAATCCTCCAATTCTCAAAGGAGAATAGAAGAAACGATACTTTCATACAATATCTTAATTGAATTCTATGTAATGATCAATAAATTAAGTTGAATTCTGTATCTATATGTATCAAAATTAGAATACCGGTCTATTCTATTATTCTATAGATATATAAGATCTATATTCTATAGATGTGTAATCTTTCTAGATATTTATTTGGTCTGGAGTTGACAAACAACCAATAACAATATTATTGTTTCTTAGTGTCAATTAGAAATTGAAATGGGGCGTGGCCAAGTGGTAAGGCAACGGGTTTTGGTCCCGCCATTCGGAGGTTCGAATCCTTCCGTCCCAGCACGGATACATTTCTCCATTATTCCCATATAAACCCTATCATAATATAAAAAGGAAGTGGGGGGGTGTGGGTAGCAGTTAATCTATATTACTTTAAATATCTGTGTCTGTTCGAATTTCATTAACAAATGATCAAGTCTCATATTCCATAGTTATAGTATAGTAGATATAAAACATCTATAACAAACAACAAATAGTGACAACAGTTCCGTCTATCTGATAGATTAGGAGAAACCTTACCTATTTTTTTTTCGATTTTGATTTTCGTAATCTGATTAAAAGAATCAAAATTCAAATATTAACTTACATTATTTTTTGATACATCTCATGAAAAAAAAGGGGATTTTTTGCTTCTTATCTTATTTCTTTCTTCGTTTCTTTGATCTATTTCAAATATTTATTTGAAATTAGTGATGAGTCAATTCAAAAAGAAAGACCGATCCTCCTATAAAGATCAAAGTCGGTGCTTATTGTCCAATTTTCTTCAAACCCAACCCAATAAAACTAAAGTAAATTAAAAAATGATGTTTAATTTCATTTATAAATAAAAAAAGATTTTTAACGATTCCCTGTACGTGGGATCTTTGAAAAAGGTTGTCTTGCTAGGATTTTTTCAGAAAAATATTGTTTCATGTATTATATATTCATATATAGAAGAAAAAGTGGAGATTGCGATGTCTATGGACAGCTGAACCGATGACTATTCATGATTCCGTAATTGAATCAATTCCATACCGGTTCCAAATTAGAGGAATGTTATGGTAAAACTTCGTTTGAAACGATGTGGTAGAAAGCAACGTGCGACTTGAAGGACACAACCCGTTGTGGATTTTTACATCCACCACTTTCGATTTGTCTAGAAATGAGGTGCTCTTGGCTCGACATTGTTTGTTCTGTTACACTTGAACCCTTCCTTTTGTGTCGGATTGTAAATAGTCCATGATGGAGCTCGAGCCTAAAGTATTAATTCATTTCTCAGGGGCAAGGATCTAGGGTTAATGCCAATCAACCGGAACAACTTCGTAAATATATGAAAAACCGAAAGGATCCAATTCGCGCAAGTTTCCAATTCAAAAGCAAAACTTGTTGAAATTGATCCCAATTTTTCGATTCAACGTGTATCATACTAGAATCAACCGTCCATAGGATTCTATGATAGAAAGAAATAAAAAAGGGTATGTTGCTGCCACTTTGAAAAGATTAAGAAACACCGAAGTAATGTCTAAACCCAATGATTCAAAATAGGAATAAAGGGTTTAAAAACAAGGAAACACCCTTTATAGTTGTTAATTCTTTCGATAGTCTCAATAACTGGATCTGACTAAAGAATCCAAATAGAATTTGAAATAGTTTAACCGGTATAAACGAAAGGGAGTAAAGACTACTCAATAAATGAAATTTACTAAAGATTTTTCTTTGAGCTATTTGATAGTTATCCGACTTGAGTTATGAGTACGAGCGGTTTCTTTTTCATTTTTCAGGAAGAAAAAAGATTGGAATCGTAGTCTAATTCATTTTATAGGCCCATTTGTTATTTAATTTATTAGAATTGGATACATAGACAAAACTTCGAATTAAATCGTTTTTTCTCGAGCCGTACGAGGAGAAAACTTCCTATACGGTTCCAGGGGGGGTATTGTTCATCTATATCTATCCCAATGAGCCGTCTATCGAATCGTTGCAATTGATGTTCGATCCCGAAGAGAAGGAAAAGATCTTAGAAAAGTGGGCCTTTATGATCCAATGAAGAATCAAACTTATTTAAATGTTCCTGTTATTCTATATTTCCTTGAAAAAGGGGCTCAACCCACAGGAACTGTCCAGAATCTTTTAAAGAAGGCGGGAGTTTTTAAATAACTTCCGTCTAATTAAATGAAATTCAATTAAAGAAATACCAAGGGGGGGTAGCGACTTGTATATAACTTTGTCTAATTTTTCTTTACTTGTTTTTTTTTGATCCCCCCTTTTCTTTTTCCCTTTTTCCACTGTATTCTTTTATCAATATTTATTTTATATTGACAAGAGTGTATTGAACAAATATAATTCTTCGTGAGGGGTCTATTTCTTTATGTCGTGTAGTTTTTTACTTTATCTTACTTATGATCTTATGCACATGATGCTTTTTTTGATACAAGAGGGTTCTTTTTTGATTGAAAAAGGGATAGGAGATGTTTTATCAATTTTGAAAATTCTGTCTATTTTTTTCTTTTATCTGATAATTTCTTGTATTTTCATCTAATCAATTTATTTTTATGTTTCGAATCGATTAGCAAATCTTTTTTTTTAGATTTGTTAGTTCAACGGTTTGATTAGCTCGAAAAATAGCTTTTCTCTTTGTTTTAATTCAATTTAATTGCTTTTGGTTCGGATTGTATCCATGTCTATATACCCCTTGTTGAGCTGAAGTTTTGTTTAATCGAAATTTTCTCGGGGTTGCTAACTCAATGGTAGAGTACTCGGCTTTTAAGTGCGGCTAGAATCTTTTACACATTTGGATGAAGTGACGAATTCGTCCATACCATTGGTAAACTTTGGAAGACCACGACTGACCCTGAAAGGGAATAAATGGAAAAAATAGCATGTCGTATCAATGGAAAGTTCCGAGGATATTTAATTCTTATCCGATTGGTACAAAACCTTCTTCGAATTCTTGGAACAGAACAAAAGAAAGTTGGGTCGAATGAATAAATGGATAGGGGCCCTGCGGCTTCAGTTAATTCTTAGAAAGAAAAAGCAACCGGCTTCTGTTCTTAATTTGAACAATTTCCCGATCTAATTAGATGTTAAAAAAAATTAGTGCCCGATACGGGAAGCACTTAAGTGGATTCTATTTTTTTAATGAATCCTAATTATTCCCATTCTCTATTATGGAATGAAGATGTGTGTGTATAAAGAAGCAGTATATTGATAAAGAAAGTTTTTTTCCGAAATCAAAAGAGCGATTGGGTCGAAAAAATAAAAGATTTCTAACCATCTTGTTATCCTATAACATTAACACGTACGGATTAAATGAAATGAATGGAAAAAGAGAGGGTAGAGAATCTGTTGATAAGTTTACTTGTCTCCGAGGTATCTCTTTTTACTAGAATACTTTGTTTTGACTGTATCGCACTATGTATCATTTGATAACCCCCGAATCTTCTACCTTTAATTCAAATGGAAATTAAAATGGAGAAAATCCAAAGATCTTTACAGCTAAAGAGATCTCAACAACACGACTTCCTATATCCACTTATATTTCAGGAGTATATTTATGTGTTTGCTCATAATCGTGCTTTGAATAGATCTATTTTATCGGAAAATCTAGGTTATGACAATAAATCCAGTTTACGGATTGTGAAACGGTTAATTACTCGAATGTATCAACAGAATCATTTTATTATTTCTTCTAATGATTCTAACAAAAATCCATTTTTGGCGCGAAACACTAATTTATATTCTCAAATTATATCAGAGGGGTTTGCTTTTATTGTCGAAATTCCGTTTTTTCTACAATTAATATCTTGTCTAGAGGGGAAAAAGAACAAGATAGTAAAATCTCATAATTTACGATCAATTCATTCAATATTTCCATTTTTAGAGGACAATTTTTCACATTTAAATTTTGTAGTAGATATACTAATACCTCGCTCTGTCCATGCGGAAATCTTGATTCAAACTCTTCGCCATTGGGTA
>NC_142695.1:33930027-33945027 GCF_029641045.1 Salvia hispanica
GAAACGGGTGCCCGAGCTATGATATATATCATGAGCGGTACGGAAATAAATTGAGTAATATGTTCCTTTATCCAAGAAAAAGTATTTCTAGTTTGCATGGTCTAATCATTGGTCTGAAAATTTCTACAATAAGTTGGGTAGGTCGCTAGTATAGTTTCCTATCCACGATTCTGCTATTTATTGGAATCATTTTACTGGAATACTATAGTATAACGTATAAAAATAGTCTGAAAACCACCCGGATAGAATGTTTTTAATACTTATGTAGAACTACAAAGTAGGAAACGTTCTAATTGGATTAATATTGGTTGGTGATTTATCAATCATTCATTGAATGGTAAATAACTACAAGTGATGGAGATACACGATTTAAATAACGAAAAATCCAATATTTAAAAAGAGTATCGAGAATAACCGGAAAAGTGGAAACAAGACCAGATATAATTTGATCATTATGACCAAATCCAAAATCTTTGTACACAGAACCAATCATTAGTTCCCAGCCGTGGGGTGAATGAAATCCGATACATAAATCGGTTAATAACAGAATTGAAAAGGCTTTTACTGTATCACTTAAGTTATATAGGAATTCCTGAGCCCAAGAGTTAAGAATAATAAGTTCTTCATTACCTAAAATCGAATAACAACTTAGAATAACAAAACAGATTATATTTGTCGAGAAGTGTAAAATTGTATGGATACGATCCTCGTTGTGTATCTTGATTAATTGGATCGTTTCTTTGTGGATTCCTATAAGAAACTTTTGTAGATATGTCTCCGAGTATTCCTTGATCATTTCTTCCAAGAAGACGATTTCGTCTAATTCTATGAACTTTTCTAGAATACTTTTTTCTTGAATATCAGTCAAAAAAATTTCGGATTGGCCGATATTCGCCCAATTAATAACCCAAGATTCCATACTTTTAGTAAATGAGAGAGAAATCCACCAGGGTAGAAATACTATAGATGCAAGATACAAAAGAGGAGTGAAAGCTTTCTTTTTTGCCATTTTTCGCCTGTTAATTTTTAATTAACCCACTCCATCTGTCGACTTTATATAATCGAATCTTTCTTTCAAACATGAGTTGTAGACAAGGCATCAAACCTATGAATCTATTTGATTTGTGATTTTATTTTGAATCTAGAAAGAATACAGAAATAGATTAAGACTCCACTTGGAATTTGACTAAAGAAATAATACAAGTGTTTCCAGATATCTCAATTCATCAAATTCCAAACAAATGTCTCCTTTCGATGAATGGCCGAAAGAAGTACTTTAAGTAATGAATATTCTTGATATTTTGAGACGAAAGAACCCCTTATTCTATCAAAATATCCAATATTTCCAAAAAAAAATTCCAATGATTCCCCATAGTCAAGAATAGACTAATTGGGAGAAAGATATTGGGATGGTCAAAAAAATGAGCGGCAAAACAAGAGAGAACCGGGCCAGTTATCATTAAAACCGATTATTGGGTAGTAAAGAACCCAAATGAAAGGATAAAAAGATCGATTGAAAAAAAATTTACAAGATATGGTTTATCTGTATCTGTTTATCCTAAAGTATCACTTAGTTATAGAAAAAACAGGATTCTTGCGTTTTTTCCCTCCTGCTGAGAAAGCATTCGTTCTTCAGCCCAGTTCCTTTTCTCAAAATACTTCAATCGGTACGCGCAAGAAATAGGCCAATTCCGCGGCTTTTTGTTCAATTTCTCGTGGAGTCAAATTCTCATCAGTACGAGTCAACGGAACAGCCCCCCGGCCTCTGATATCCATATAAAGGACAGGACGAGCAAAAATACCCTCTTTAACTTCTATTCGAACGGATTGAATATCTTTTATAAGGAATCGGAGGAATATGCGACGATTTTTTCCAGGAAATCCCCAACGAAAAATACACACTATTCCTTCCTTTCTATCGAATCGATCATAACCACTACCTACATTCCAGGAGATTGTGCACCACAAATAGGAACTAATAAAGAGACCCGCAATCCCGTAGAAAGACATCACGATCCCCTGTGGAAAAAAAAGGATTTGCTGAGACGGAACAAAAGATATCAAATTTCTACCAAAAAAACTGGAAGTTCCAACCAATAAGAATCCTAATGAACCTAAAAAAACGATAAGGGCCCAGCAAAAATTACTTAGTTTTCGAGACCCCGTTATAAGTTCTATCCATATATGTTCTGATCGCCAACTCATACTTCATCCGATTGCATTTTATTGAAATTGAGAGAATACCCCAAATGATTTTGACTTTACTTTTTTTGTTTCCGAATGAACTTTCATTAACTAGCACTAGTTTGGTGTGAACTAGCACTAGTTTAATGGGAACTTTTAGGGGTAATTCATCAAATTTGTTTAGATCTAAAATAATAACATACCCTTCATATGATCCCAATATACATATTGATATACATATAAATCGACCAACTTTACATTTTAGGCATCCAGCGATCCTGATCTATTTGAAACTGGCTAGAATTCAGTTAGCTATAGATCATTTTCTGCAGGCATAACAGCTTTTTCCTTTATGTTTGGCAGAAATCACATGTTCTATTATATTTTCTTTTCTGAAATAAATATCTATGTTATGCTACAAGTATAAGTTTCAAAAAAAACGAATGAGATTGGGTCCCCTCAGATCTAAACAATCTTGTTTTTTTGAACATGAAGAAATAAAGAAGCCATTGCAATTGCCGGAAATACTAGGCCTACTAAAGGCACAAAAATAGAGGGAAAGTGGAAAGTTGTCATAAAATGGGGTACCTCGGTTTATTATTTGTACCTGTTCTTATTTTTTTTAATATCATATTTTATATTTATACTAATTATAATTAATAATTGTAATTAGTATGAATTCGTAGTTATTATTAATTAATTCAATTTGCAAATTTTGTATTAGAGATATTAAGCATCTAAGTGAGTATATAGAATAAGTCCAAGGAATGGAATATATAACTAAATAAACGGACTTATTCATCTATCTACATGAAAGATCCATATGATAATTCATTTTTGTCTTCGTTTCTTTGTGTTTTGTTCTTGTCTTCGAATTTAATAAAGAAAGAGTTATCCGCAACTTTTGATTTTGATTCTTTCTACAATTAGATCTTAGGTCGCCAAAGAAAACTCCCCTTTTAGTTACTTTGATTCCGATAAGATTCGGATAAGCTAACTACTTGTTTGCTACAAATAAAATATAAAAATGGAACTTGGTGCACTCTACAAATTCAAAGGAAAGAAGGCGTGGAGCTTAAATAACTCACTCAGAACACTTTTCAAAAGATTACGCGGTACGATTAGGTCAAATAAGCCCTTCTGGAATAAATATTCAGCCGCTTGTGAACCTTCGGGTACTGTTTTATTCAATGTTTGTTCAATTACTCTTTTACCCGCAAATGCAATGTAGGAATTTGGTTCGGCAATAATAATATCTCCCAACATACCAAAACTGGCTGTTACCCCACCAGTAGTAGGAGATGTAAGGATTGATACATACAATAACTTTTTATTTGATTGATAATCATATAAAGCAGACGATATTTTAGCCATTTGCATCAGGCTCAAACTCCCTTCTTGCATGCGCGCTCCCCCCGAAGCGCACACTATAATAAGAGGTCGAAATTGATTGGTAGCGTACTCAATCAAACGGGTTATTTTCTCCCCGACTACGCATCCCATACTACCCCCCATAAACTGAAAATCCATAACCCCAATTGCTACGGGAATACCATTTAGTTGACCTATGCCTGTTTGAATAGCCTCAGTTAATCCTGTCTTTCTTTGATAAGAATCAATCCGATCTTTATAACGCGCCTCCTCCGAATGAAATCCAATGGGATCCACGGAGATCATGTCTTCATCCATAGGTTCCCAAGTCCCGGGATCAATCGAAACTTCGATTCTTTCTGAACTACTAATTTTCAAATGGTATCCACACTGTTCACAAACATTCATTTGTGATTTCAAAAGTTTCTTATAATTTAATGCATAACAATTTTCGCATTGAAGCCACAAATGCCTGTATTTTTGAGTTGCAGCGAGATCACTAGACCTTTCTCTTAGAGTTAAATCACTACTCTTAGCACGGGTTAGTATACTGGACCCCCGGCCTTGACTAGAAGTTTTACGTTTATTAAAAACGCACCTAGAAATGTAACCGTCACTACTATCACTTAGAATGGGCGTATCAATACAGATTCGAGACTGAAGATCACTTAGAATGGGCGTATCAATACAGATTCGAGACTGAAGATAAGCGTCAATGCAACCAGTAATGTGATTATTCCAACTAGATTGAGTATCATACATGTTGCGATAACTAGAAAAATAACTTTGTAGTTCATTCAGAAAAGAATGATTGCTGTCAATCTCAAAAATCTGATTTTCTATATCAAAATAGATAGAATAACTATCTCCATTACTATCCCTAACTAAAAAAGTCTCATCAGAGATGAAATTCCGAATGTCTTTGATGCCAAATAAACGACCAACATCACTGTAACTAGAATTTCCACGACCCCTCCAACTATGAATGTTTTTAGCCCTACCTTTTGGATTCAGATCTTCACTTTCACTGGTATTTTCAAAAGGACTAAGATTGTCCATTAATTTCTTTATCCCATACCCACGTTGTAACTCCTTCTTAAACACCGTCGAATTAAACCAACACCTTTCCATAGAGTTTTCTTGCCCCCTATTTGTACTATATTATATAAAAATACAATAGATGAATAGTCATTCGATCCACAATTCTTTATTTTGATTTGAATATCTTATTTATTATCAAACTAAACATAGAAATTCAATCACTACTAACAGGAAGTGTGAATAGGGATTCTCTTTTGTGGAAATCCGGGGATAAGACTTCACTATAAATATGATATATGAATATGATGGAATCCCTTTTTATTCTTCTGTCTCTTTGCATCGAACAAAAAAAGAAATGTTTGTTCTCTCCTAGAAAGAATTTTTTCGTAAAATCTCGTCTAATAACAAGTAATAAATTAAGACTCTATTCGAACACGGAACGAAAAAGACAATATACAGGATGGGTCGAAAGATTTATGATACTTCGCTTGATTCAGAGAAACTACAGGATATATTAAAGAATATACCAATCCCAAGGATCCATAGGTTTAATTGTGGATCCAAGACAACACTAGAAAAATTCGAGTCTTATATTTCTATTTCAAATCTTCTATATCTAGAGATATGTGTATTTATCCAAAATACGTGCAATGCGCTAGAATCTTTGTATTCGGCTCAATCCTTTTAGTAAAAGATTGGGCCGAGTTTAATTGCAATTCAATTAAGAGAACCGAGAGTAATTACTTTTCATTTTCCTTATTTTTATTTATCCAAAGTATCCACTGCTTTAAACTCAAATTTGATTTCTTTCCATACCTCACAAGCGGCAGCTAGTTCAGGACTCCATTTGCAAGCTTCACGGATAATTGCATTACCCTCAGCAGCAAGATCACGTCCTTCATTACGAGCTAGTACACACGCTTCTACAGCTACTCGGTTAGCTACAGCACCTGGCGCATTACCCCAAGGGTGTCCTAAAGTTCCTCCACCGAACTGTAGTACAGAATCGTCTCCAAAGATCTCGGTCAGAGCAGGCATATGCCAAACGTGAATACCCCCTGAAGCCACGGGAATAACACCTGGCAGGGAGACCCAATCTTGAGTGAAATAAATACCGCGGCTTCTATCTTTTTCAACAAAATCATCACGTAGTAAATCAACAAAGCCTAAAGTAATGTCTCTCTCTCCTTCAAGTTTACCTACTACGGTACCAGAGTGAACATGATCTCCACCGGACAGACGTAACGCTTTAGCTAGTACACGGAAGTGCATACCGTGATTCTTCTGTCTATCAATAACTGCATGCATTGCACGGTGAATGTGAAGAAGTAAGCCATTATCTCGGCAATAATGAGCCAAACTGGTATTTGCAGTGAATCCTCCTGTTAAGTAGTCGTGCATTACGATAGGAACTCCCAATTCTCTAGCAAATATAGCTCTTTTCATCATCTCTTCGCATGTACCCGCAGTAGCATTCAAGTAATGCCCTTTGATTTCACCTGTTTCAGCCTGTGATTTATAAATTGCTTCGGCACAAAATAAGAAGCGGTCTCTCCAACGCATAAATGGCTGGGAGTTCACGTTCTCATCATCTTTGGTAAAATCAAGTCCACCGCGAAGACATTCATAAACCGCTCTACCATAGTTTTTAGCAGATAACCCCAATTTAGGTTTAATAGTACATCCCAGCAGAGGACGACCGTACTTGTTCAATTTATCTCTCTCAGCTTGGATCCCATGAGGCGGGCCTTGGAAAGTTTTAACATAAGCAACAGGAATTCGCAGATCTTCCAGACGTAGAGCACGTAGAGCTTTGAATCCAAATACATTTCCTACAATGGAAGTAAACATGTTAGTAACAGACCCTTCTTCAAAAAGGTCTAAAGGGTAAGCTACATAACAGATATATTGATCTTTTTCTCCAGGAACGGGCTCAATGTGGTAGCATCGCCCTTTGTAACGATCAAGACTGGTAAGTCCATCGGTCCACACAGTTGTCCATGTACCAGTAGAAGATTCGGCAGCTACCGCGGCCCCTGCTTCTTCAGGCGGAACTCCAGGTTGAGGAGTTACTCGGAATGCTGCCAAGATATCAGTATCTTTGGTTTCGTATTCAGGAGTATAATAAGTCAATTTGTACTCTTTAACACCCGCTTTGAATCCAACACCTGCTTTAGTCTCTGTTTGTGGTGACATAAATCCCTCCCTACAACTCATGAATTAAGAATTCTTACAACAACAAGGTCTACTCGACACGAATGAATTGGGCGTTAATGAAACTTTTCCCAGGAATCTTTCACAAACTTCCCAACTAATACTAAATACTAATATTATCAACTAATCAGAATGTTTGATTATTAGACCATGGTATTTGATTTACCAAACACATCATTATTGTATACTCTTTCATATATATAGCGCAACCCCATTTTTCCTTTTGATCTTTTTTGGAATCGAAATACCTAACCTAACTAATAAGAAATTTCCTCTTGACAGTGGTATATGTTTATATGTAAATCCTAGATGTGAAAGTAGGGCTAATTCATCTATGAAATGATGATGAAAGGGTATAAAAAAACGAAAAGAATAGGCTATAGACCTAAATCGATATGCTGAAATAAAAAAAAAGAAAAGCCAATAAGATATAAATAATGCATCGTAATGTAAATAGAGTTCGGGTTCGAATTCCATAGAATATTTTATATAATATAGATGGGATTGTCTATAATAATAGACAAATGAAAAACGTTCTCAAGATCTTTATTCATCCACTTGAAATTTTTAAAATAGCTTGCTTGAGTTTGAAAATTAACTCATTGAATCATTGAAGAGTAAACGATTGAATTGGATTCGATTGGAGGGCACCACCAAAATTGAGTGCTAACTCCCATTTGTTATTGAATTAACCGATCGACATACTATCGGACATTTATTTTGAATTCGATAATTTTCACAAAAAAATTTCGACATATTTTTTTATTTATTATATTATGAGAATGAATCCTACTACTTCTGGTTCTGGGGTTTCCACGCTTGAAAAAAAAAACCTGGGGCGTATTATCCAAATCATTGGTCCGGTACTAGATGCGGCCTTTCCGCCAGGCCAGATGCCTAATATTTATAACGCTCTGGTAGTTAAAGGCCGAGATACTGTTGGTCAACCAATTAATGTGACTTGTGAGGTACAGCAATTATTAGGAAATAATCGAGTTAGAGCTGTAGCTATGAGTGCTACAGATGGTCTGATGAGAGGAATGGAAGTGATTGATACGGGAGCTCCTCTAAGTGTTCCAGTCGGTGGAGCGACTCTAGGACGCATTTTTAATGTGCTTGGAGAGCCTGTTGATAATTTAGGTCCTGTAGATACTCGTACAACATTTCCTATTCATCGATCTGCGCCTGCCTTTATACAGTTAGATACAAAATTATCTATTTTTGAAACAGGAATTAAAGTAGTAGATCTTTTAGCACCTTATCGCCGCGGGGGAAAAATCGGACTATTTGGTGGAGCTGGGGTTGGTAAAACGGTACTCATTATGGAATTGATTAACAATATTGCCAAAGCCCATGGGGGGGTATCCGTATTTGGCGGAGTGGGTGAACGTACTCGTGAAGGAAATGATCTTTACATGGAAATGAAAGAATCTGGAGTAATTAATGAAGAAAATATTGCAGAATCAAAAGTGGCTTTAGTTTATGGCCAGATGAATGAACCGCCGGGAGCTCGTATGAGAGTTGGTTTGACTGCTCTAACGATGGCGGAATATTTCCGAGATGTTAATGAACAAGACGTACTTCTATTTATCGACAATATCTTCCGTTTCGTTCAAGCCGGATCCGAAGTATCGGCCTTATTGGGTAGAATGCCTTCCGCTGTCGGTTATCAACCCACCCTGAGTACTGAAATGGGCTCTTTACAAGAAAGAATTACTTCTACCAAAGAAGGATCCATAACTTCTATTCAAGCGGTTTATGTACCTGCAGACGATTTGACCGATCCTGCCCCTGCTACCACATTTGCACATTTAGATGCTACTACCGTACTATCAAGAGGATTAGCTGCCAAAGGGATCTATCCGGCAGTAGATCCTTTAGATTCAACCTCAACCATGCTTCAACCTCGGATCGTTGGTGAGGAACATTATGAAACTGCGCAAAGAGTTAAGCAAACTTTACAACGTTATAAAGAGCTTCAGGACATTATAGCTATCCTTGGGTTGGACGAATTATCCGAAGAGGATCGTTTAACCGTAGCAAGAGCGCGAAAAATTGAGCGTTTCTTATCACAACCCTTTTTTGTAGCCGAAGTATTTACCGGTTCTCCGGGGAAATATGTTGGTCTAGCAGAAACCATTAAAGGGTTTCAATTGATCCTTTCCGGAGAATTAGATGGTCTTCCTGAACAGGCCTTTTATTTAGTAGGGAATATCGATGAAGCTACCGCGAAGGCTATCAACTTAGAAATGGAGAGCAATTTGAAGAAATGACTTTAAATCTTTGTGTACTGACCCCTAATCGAATTGTTTGGGATTCAGAAGTGAAAGAAATCATTTTATCTACAAATAGTGGTCAAATTGGCGTATTACCAAATCATGCTCCTATTGCTACAGCTGTAGATATAGGGATTTTGAGAATACGCCTTAAGGACCAATGGTTAACGATGGCTCTGATGGGCGGTTTTGCTAGAATAGGCAATAATGAGATCACTGTTTTAGTAAATGATGCGGAAAAGGGTAGTGATATTGATCCACAAGAAGCTCAGGAAACTCTTAAAATAGCAGAAGCTAGTTTGAGAAAAGCTGAAGGAAAGAGACAAATAATTGAGGCAAATCTAGCTCTCCGACGAGCTAGGACAAGAGTTGAGGCTGTCAGTGCAATTTCATAACTAGTTGGTGCGTTCAAATAATCAAAAGAGTTTCTAAACCCTATTTTGATTGCATTCACTCGACAGAATCCAATTTTGATACAACGCAATTCAAAAATGAAATAAATAAAACTATAAAATCTATAAAAAGAGAAAAGGGTGGGGCAAAAAACTTATTAGATACCATCGACTCCGGTATCTAATAAGTTCTACCTACTATTGGATTTGAACCAATGACTCCCGCCGTATGAAAGCAATACTCTAACCACTGAGTTAAGTAGGTCATTTATCATCCTCAAAAGAACCAAATGGAACCCATCCCGTCGATGGATTATAAATATCATATTCTTTATAAGCAATAATAATCGAACCAATACCACTCAAAAATTTAGGATGTTGAATCATAGAATATTCATCTTGACAACAAATTATATACATGATAAAATATGCATCACAAGCACTAAGGGCTATAGCTCAGTTGGTAGAGCACCTCGTTTACACGCGCGCCAATGTTTTTTCAGGGGAATCCACCATCCAACCCAAAAAATGGATCTTATTTCGAAATCGACGTCTTACTCTATAATAACTTTAAGAGAACAATAGCCTGACGAGAGGTTCGGTCCTATTTGAGTGCCCTTTTAGGTATCAAACAGACCCCATCTTGAGATATTGATAAGGTGAATACCCGTATATTCAATGCCAGGCATAATGAGTATAAGGCCCTCAAAAAATCTCTTTTCGTCCTATGAACTTGAAGGTGTATGAAGTTTCATATTGGATTTTTTAAGCCGAACGATAGAGACTTCATTTAACTTCAAATTCGAGGCCAAAGGCAGACCTACGTCAAAATAACTTCACCTTTGAAACACTTTGGTAGTGCTCCTGAATTAGAATCCAAAATAATGAATCAGAGCACATGGAGCCATCTCCTTATTTTTTCTGTCAAGAAAAAAATATGGCGGATTGACTGATATTTCTATCAGTTAATGAAAGAGCCCAATGCAAAAAAAATGCATGTTGGGTCTTTGAAACAGTTCATATCATTTTGATAATAATAAGTTTGGTCTGTTTTACCGAGAAGGTCTACGGTTCGAGTCCGTATAGCCCTAGAGCCCTATAAAAAAAAATGAATAAAATTCATATTTTCATTTTAAATAAAAAATTGTATAATTTTGATTTCTTCATTCTTGTTTGTTGCTTGTAACTGACCGGTTGGTTCATCGAAACCAAAGCCGACAATCAAGGGGTTAAGCCAGTGATACTCCTTTCCTTTGGTATACCTTACCAATACCCGGCGAAGCAGACCAAAACAAAAAAGGGGGGTGGTCTTCTTTTTCTGTATTCAATCAAGAGAAAACCCCACCCAGATCTAATAAACGGAATATACCAACACTAAGATTAAGATATTTGAAATCCTGAGATGGAAATACCTACCCATTCTCGTACATTTGAATACTTGTTCTATTCTAAATTACTAAGAAAAAAACCCCGACTCTATTCCTAAAAAATGCAAAAATTAAAATACCGAACTCACCTTTTGATAAAGAAAATTAAAATAATCAAAAGAATAAGAAATTCGAAACTCTTAAACACAAAATAATAATTCTATTTGCTTTCTTTAGGAAGAATCTTGGGCGAAAACAAGAAAATTTGTCTAAGTGTAACATCTAGAGTTATACTAACTAAAGCAATTAACTAAAATTGAACTAAAAAAATGAAGTAGACTGGAAATAGGATCCCCATCAAGTCAGTCGATAAATCTTGAAATGAGATATGCCCTACAATAATCAAAGGAAACTAGACACTTTCGTCAAAATGAATTCTTGTTTTGACTAACCAGTTATCGATGACTTTACAACTTCAATTCGACTCAACCAATCCGGTATATTTTCCACGTTCATAGGAGTGCGTCTATGTTTTTGCTTTACGAATATGATATTTTTTGGGCATTTCTAATAATATCAAGTCTTATTCCTATTTTAGCATTTTTTATTTCTGGGATTTTAGCCCCGATTAGGAAAGCGCCGGAGAAACTTTCTAGTTATGAATCGGGTATAGAACCAATGGGCAACGCTTGGTTACAATTTAGAATCCGTTATTATATGTTTGCTCTAGTTTTTGTTGTTTTTGATGTTGAAACGGTTTTTCTTTATCCATGGGCAATGAGTTTCGATGTATTGGGCGTATCTGTATTTATAGAAGCTTTAATTTTCGTGCTTATCTTAATTGTTGGTTTAGTTTATGCATGGCGAAAGGGGGCATTGGAATGGTCTTAGCTCCTGACTATTCAGACAATAAAAAGAAAAGGGAAAAAAGATTGAAAAGTTATGAATTCCATTGAGTTTCCTTTACTTAATCGAACAGCCGAAATTTCAGTTATTTCAACTACATTAAATGATCTTTCAAATTGGTCAAGACTCTCCAGTTTATGGCCGCTTCTCTATGGTACCAGTTGTTGTTTTATTGAATTTGCTTCACTAATAGGATCACGGTTTGACTTTGATCGTTATGGACTAGTACCAAGATCGAGTCCCAGACAAGCGGATCTAATTTTAACAGCTGGAACAGTAACAATGAAAATGGCCCCCTCCTTGGTGAGATTATACGAGCAAATGCCCGAACCGAAATATGTTATTGCTATGGGAGCCTGTACAATTACAGGGGGGATGTTCAGTACCGATTCTTATAGTACTGTTCGGGGAGTCGATAAACTAATTCCCGTGGATGTCTACTTGCCGGGTTGTCCCCCTAAACCGGAAGCAGTTATAGATGCTATAACAAAACTTCGTAAGAAAATATCTCGAGAAATCTATGAAAATAGAATTGGGTCTCAACAAGAAAATCGGTGTTTTACGACCAATCACAAATTTCATGTTGGACGCAGTATTCATACTGGAAATTATGATCAAAAATTCCTCTATCAACCGGCACCTACTTCAGAAATCCCTACTGAAAACTTTTTCAAATATAAAAGTTCAGTATCTTCTCACGAATTTGTGAATTAGGCAGGACTCCTTTTTGTACAGAATAACAAGCAGCGGGTCAATTTTCATCAATTTGATCGAGAATGTGAACTATTCTAACTAAAAATATAAAAATGTGGGAGATAAAAAAGATGCAGGGTCGTTTATCTGCTTGGCTAGTCAAGCACGGGATAATTCATAGATCTTTGGGCTTTGATTATCAAGGAATAGAGACTTTACAAATAAAGCCCGAGGATTGGAATTCTATTGCCGTCATTTTATACGTATATGGTTACAATTATCTACGCTCCCAATGTGCCTATGATGTAGCACCTGGTGGACTGTTAGCTAGTGTGTATCATCTTACCAGAATAGAGTATGGTGTGGATCAACCAGAAGAGGTATGCATAAAAGTATTTGCCTCGAGGAGGAATCCTAGAATTCCGTCCGTTTTCTGGGTTTGGAAAAGCGTGGATTTTCAAGAACGAGAATCCTATGATATGTTGGGAATCTCTTATGATAATCATCCGCGCTTGAAACGTATTTTAATGCCTGAAAGTTGGATAGGATGGCCCTTGCGTAAGGATTATATTTCCCCCAATTTTTATGAAATACAAGATGCTCATTGAATGATAAGAAAGCCACTTCCACTTATAAAATTTCAGAGATTCAAGGATTCGACTTTCCGTTCTAGATTAACTAACTAGAATAATTGAGGTCTCTTTTGTATTAGCTTAGGGAATTGTGAATAGGCCAGCAAAAAAAGTAGAATTAGGAATTCGTTGGGATTCTTAGATTTATTTGGATTTCGTATGAGCCGAATTAAGAAATTGAATAGGAACGAAAATACCAAGAAATGGAAGGGTATCAAATTCAATTTATTTGTATTGTAAATGAAAGAAAAAAGAGAAAATAAAATTTCATTTTATTTATTTAAGAAACCTTTCCCATCTATTTTAGAGTATTTTATAGATGGGGTATATCTCGCCAAGATAGATAAAAGAAAAGTATGGATTATGATCCATATTCGAAATCAATAAGTATCTCGCTTCATATCAATTACTTTATATTTATAAAAGAAAGATTAAAAAAAAATGAAACCATGTGTCAGGAACCAGATTTGAACTGGTGACACGAGGATTTTCAGTCCTCTGCTCTACCAGCTGAGCTATCCCGACCATTTCCAATGTAGCATCCCACCCTCATTTTAGTAGATGGCTGGAGGTGATGTCAATTAAAGGGACACGGGGGATTACAAAGTTTCTCCAAGTCCTGTAATTTCAATCAATGGTATTCATTCGGCATTCCTTGCTTCATTTGCAATGTGTCTTCTATATCACGTGTGATAAGAGAAAGTCATTTACACCCAAATGCTTTTGTCAAAGAATCCGAAAGATAAGGGAATTTGGAACCCCTAACGAAAAGGGGGGGTAGGGTAAATATTTTAGGGGTCAAATAGGCTTTTTGGGGATAGAGGGACTTGAACCCTCACGATTTTTAAAGTCGACGGATTTTCCTCTTACTATAAATTTCATTGTTGCCGGTATTGACATGTAGAATGGGACTCTATCTTTATTCTCGTCCGATTAATAAGTTCTTTAAAAGATCTATCGAACTATGGAGTGAATGAGTTGATGAATATTCGATTTATTCTTCAACAGGAAATAAATTCACATCGATTTTTCCATTTTCATATTAAAAAACAGATTGGGGTCAACATTAGTCATTATTAATCATTTGATATAGTATTCAATAGGTGCGTTTATCCTTCATCCTTTCTAAAGTTTCCGTGGAAAAATTCCTCTACCGGCGCAGTCAACTCCATTTGTTAGAACAGCTTCCATTGAGTCTCTGCACCTATCCCTTGTTTTTCGTTTTTTGAACCTTTGTTTTGTTTGAGAAAAAAGGATTTGGCTCAGGATTGCCCATTTTTATTAATTCCGGGGTTTCTCTGAATTTGAAAGTTATCACTTAGTAAGTTTCCATACCAAGGCTCAATCTAATTAAGTCCGTAGCGTCTACCGATTTCGCCATATCCCCCTTCTTTTTGTCTTTTGTTTTGAGATTCAAATTTTATTAGAATATTATTCCCTTTTTCTTTCATTTATACTGGAACCTTTGAATTTCTTAGATAACGATTACTATCTCGAAAAAGTATTTTTTGCTTACCTATAGGAAATCCATATTTGATTGAATCAAATTCAATTTTATCATTTCTGTATCGGCAATTCAATATAGATTGATATATATCCTTTATATATCTTTCTCTTCATGCCTTTTTTGCCATGCAATTGGGATACTTAAAGGGTCGATTCTTTTTTTTTTTTCTTAACTTCCCCTTTTACGAATGAAAGCTGAGGAATGTTTGATTAGTTATAATTAATCAAACAAATTAGGAAGAAATAGAGAGAAATTTTGTAGGATAGAAAAGGGAGAAGTGTAACAAAAATAATTTCAAATATCATGTGAATTCAAAATAAAAAAAGTTTGACTATCCAATATTATTTTATTCGAATTTAGAATTGTGATAAAGAAATCCAAAATTTTATATCGCTATAGAAATCGTTATGTTCTATA
>NC_142695.1:33950027-33955027 GCF_029641045.1 Salvia hispanica
ATTATTCGTTCGCCGGACCAGAAGTAAAAATTTTGGTGGATAAGGATCCCGTAAAAACTTCTTTCGAGCAATGGGCCAAACCGGGTCATTTTTCAAGAACAATAGCCTAAAGGACCTGATACTACCACTTGGATCTGGAACCTACATGCTGATGCTCACGATTTCGATAGCCATACCAGCGATTTGGAGGAGATCTCTCGAAAAGTATTTAGTGCCCATTTCGGCCAACTCTCCATCATCTTTCTTTGGCTGAGTGGCATGTATTTCCACGGTGCTCGTTTTTCCAATTATGAAGCGTGGCTAAGTGATCCAACCCACATCGGGCCGAGTGCTCAGGTGGTTTGGCCAATAGTGGGCCAAGAAATATTGAATGGTGATGTGGGCGGGGTTTCCGAGGAATACAAATAACCTCTGGTTTTTTTCAGATTTGGCGAGCATCTGGAATAACTAGTGAATTACAACTCTATTGTACCGCAATCGGTGCACTGGTCTTTGCAGCGTTAATGCTTTTTGCTGGTTGGTTTCATTATCATAAAGCGGCCCCAAAATTGGCTTGGTTTCAAGATGTAGAATCTATGTTGAATCACCATTTAGCGGGGCTACTAGGACTTGGGTCTCTTTCTTGGGCGGGGCATCAAGTACATGTATCTTTACCGATTAACCAATTTCTAAACGCTGGAGTAGATCCTAAAGAGATACCCCTCCCTCATGAATATATCTTGAATCGCGATCTTTTGGCTCAACTTTATCCAAGTTTTGCCGAGGGAGCAACCCCATTTTTCACCTTGAATTGGTCAAAATATGCGAATTTCTTACTTTTCGTGGAGGATTAGATCAGTAACCGGAGGTCTATGGTTGACTGATATTGCACATCATCATTTAGCAATTGCTATTCTGTTCCTGATAGCGGGTCACATGTATAGAACCAACTGGGGTATTGGTCATGGGCTAAAAGATATTTAGAAGCTCATAATGGTCCATTTACAGGCCAGGGCCATAAAGGCCTATATGAGATCCTAACAACATCATGGCATGCTCAATTATCTCTTAACCTAGCCATGTTAGGCTCTTTAACCATTGTTGTAGCTCACCAATATGTATTCCATGCCCCCTTATCCATATCTAGCTACTGACTATGGTACACAACTGTCATTGTTCACACATCACATGTGGATTGGTGGATTTCTCATAGTCGGTGCTGCTGCGCATGCAGCCATTTTATGGTAAGAGACTATGATCCAACTACTCGATACAACGATCTATTAGATCGTGTCCTAGACAATCGTGATGCAATAATATCACATCTCAACTGGGCGTGTATATTTCTGGGCTTTCACAGTTTTGGTTTGTATATTCATAATGATACGATGAGTGCCTTAGGGCGTCCTCAAGATATGTTTTCAGATACCGCTATACAATTACAACCCGTTTTTGCACAATGGATACAAAATACTCATGCTTTAGCACCCAGTGCAACGGCTCCCTGGTGCAACGGCAAGTACCAGTTTAACCTGGGGGGGTGGTGATTTAGTAGCAGTGGGCGGCAAAGTGGCTTTGTTACCTATTCCGTTAGGAACCGCGGATTTTTTGGTACATCATATCCATGCATTTACGATTCATGTCACGGTATTGATACTCCTGAAAGGTGTTCTATTTGCTCGCAGCTCTCGGTTGATACCAGATAAAGCAAATCTTGGTTTTCGTTTTCCTTGTGATGGGCCTGGAAGAGGGGGTACATGTCAATGTATCGGCTTGGGATCATGTCTTCTTAGGACTATTCTGGATGTACAATTCTATTTCGGTAGTAATATTCCATTTCAGCTGGATAATGCAGTCAGATGTTTGGGGCAGTATAAGCGATCAAGGGGGTAGTAACCTCATATCACGGGAGGAAACTTCGCGCAGAGTTTCTATTACTATTAATGGGTGCTCCGGGATTTCTTATGGGCACAGGCATCCCAGGTAATTCAGTCTTATGGTCTTCATTATCTGCATATGGCCTTTTTTTCCTAGGTGCTCACTTTGTATGGGCTTTTAGTTAATGTTTCTATTCAGTGGACGTGGTTATTGGCAAGAACTTATTGAATCCATCGTTTGGGCTCATAATAAATAAAGTTGCTCCTGCTACTCAGCCGAGAGCCTTGAGCATTGTACAAGGACGTGCTGTAGGAGTAACCCATTACCTTCTGGGTGGAATTGCACAACATGGGCGGTTCTTCTTAGCAAGAATTATTGCAGTAGGATAATGGCTAGGAGGATTTTGAAAGGCATTATGGCATTAAGATTTCCAAGGTTTAGCCAAGGGTTAGCTCAGGATCCCACTACTCGTCGTATTTGGTTTGGTATTGCTACCGCACATGACTTCGAAAGTCATGATGATATTACTGAGGAACGTCTTTATCAGAATATTTTTGCTTCCCACTTCGGTCAATTAGCAATAATTTTTTCTGTGGACTTCCGGAAATCTGTTTCATGTAGCTTGGCAAGGAAATTTTGAATCATGGGTACAAGACCTTTACACGTAAGACCTATTGCTCATGCAATTTGGGATCCTCATTTTGGTCAACCGGCCGTGGAGGCTTTTACTAGAGGGGGTGCTTTTGGCCCAGTGAATATCGCGTATTCTGTGTGTTTATCAGTGGTGGTATACAATCGGTTTACGCACTAATGAAGATCTTTATACCGGAGCTCTTTTCTATTATTTCTTTCTGCCATATCCTTAATAGCAGGTTGGCTGCACTTACAACCGAAATGAAACCGAGTGTTTCGTGGTTCAAAAATGCTGAATCTCGTCTGAATCATCATTTGTCAGGACTCTTCGGCGTAAGATTCCTTGGCTTGGACAGGACATTTAGTACATGTCGCTATTCCTGGATCCAGAGGGGAGTCCGTTCGATGAATAATTTCTTAGATGTATTACGCATCCCCAAGGGTTAGGCCCACTTTTTTCAGGTCATTGGAATCTTTATGCTCAAAACCCTGATTCAAGTAGTCATTTATTTGGGACCTCCCAAGGAGCAGGAACTGCCATTCTAACTCTTCTTGGAGGATTTCATCCACAAACACAAAGTTTGTGGTTGACTGATATGGCTCATCATCATTTGGCTATTGCATTATTTTTCTTGTTGCTGGTCATATGTATAGAACTAATTTCGGGATTGGACACAGTATCAAGGATCTTTAGATGCACATATTCCTCCAGGAGGGACGGCTGGGGCGTGGGCATAAGGGTCTTTATGATACAATCAACAATTCGCTTCATTTTCAATTAGGTCTTGCTCTAGCTTAGCTTCTTTAGGGGTTATTACCTCCTTGGTAGCGCAACACATGTACTCTTTACCTGCTTATGCATTCATAGCACAAGACTTTACTACTCAAGCTGCATTATATACCCATCACCAATATATCGCAGGATTCATCATGACAGGGGCTTTTGCCCATGGAGCTATCTTTTTCATTAGAGATTACAACCCAGAGCAAAACGAAGATAATGTATTGGCAAGAATGTTAGACCATAAGGAAGCTATCATATCTCATTTAAGTTGGGCCAGCCTCTTTTTGGGATTCCATACCCTGGGACTTTATGTTCATAATGATGTCATGCTTGCTTTTGGTACTCCGGAAAAGCAAATTTTGATCGAACCCATATTTGCTCAATGGATACAATCGGCTCATGGGAAAACTTCATATGGGTTCGATGTACTTTTATCTTCAACCAGCGGCCCGGCATTCAACGCGGGTCGAAGCATCTGGTTGCCCGGTTGGTTAAATGCTATTAATGAGAATACTAATTCATTATTCTTAACAATAGGGCCCGGAGACTTTTTAGTCCATCATGCTATTGCTCTGGGTTTACATACAACTACATTGATCTTAGTAAAAGGTGCTTTAGATGCACGGGGTTCCAAGTTAATGCCAGATAAAAAGGATTTCGGTTATAGTTTTCCATGCGATGGCCCTGGCCGAGGGGGTACTTGTGACATTTCGGCATGGGACGCATTTTATTTAGCAGTTTTTTGGATGTTAAATACTATTGGATGGGTTACTTTTTATTGGCATTGGAAGCATATCACATTATGGCAGGGTAACGTTTCACAATTTAATGAATCTTCCACTTATTTGATGGGCTGGCTAAGAGATTATTTATGGTTAAACTCTTCACAACTTATCAATGGATATAACCCTTTTGGTATGAATAGTTTATCGGTCTGGGCATGGATGTTCTTATTTGGACATCTTGTTTGGGCTACTGGATTTATGTTCTTAATCTCCTGGCGGGGATATTGGCAAGAATTGATTGAAACTTTAGCATGGGCTCATGAACGCACACCTTTGGCGAATTTGATTCGATGGAGAGATAAACCCGTGGCGCTTTCTATTGTGCAAGCAAGATTGGTTGGATTAGCCCATTTTTCTGTAGGTTATATATTCACTTATGCAGCTTTCTTGATTGCCTCTACGTCGGGAAAATTTGGCTAATTTTGGAATGTGTTATATTCGCGATAATCTCATTTTTTTCGACGGAGAGAAGGCCTGCCTTCTTATATTTCTACATCTAGGATTCGACTTGTATCATGGATACTAATAGGACCTGAACCATTATGGCAAGGAAAAGTTTGATTCAGAGGGAGAAGAAGAGGCAAAAATTGGAACAGAAATATCATTTGATTCGTCGATCCTCAAAAAAAGAAATAAGTCAAGTTCCATCATTAAGTGACAAATGGGAAATTTATGGAAAGTTACAATCCCCACCACGGAATAGTGCACCTACACGCCTGCATCGCCGTTGTTTTTCGACCGGAAGACCGAGAGCTAACTATCGAGATTTTGGACTATCCGGACACATACTTCGCGAAATGGTTCATGCATGTTTGGTGCCAGGAGCAACAAGATCGAGTTGGTAAGGATTAACCTTTCGTTTCTATAGTCGATGATCATAAATGGCCTCTTTACCATTCTGTATAAATGTACTATTCTATTTGTACAGATATGGTAGAGGG